>NW_026558736.1:0-300000 GCF_026930045.1 Uloborus diversus
CATAAAAACATTTTTCTACTGTGTGAAACGACTGATTCATCCAACTCTAAAGGCGTACCATAAAAAAACAGTAAGCAAAGTAACCATTTTCCCTGTCACCAAGTTTTTTTTTTTTTTTTTTTGGGGGGGGGGGCTACGCCATTGTCCAATATTTTTTTTAATAGTTTTCCCCTGCATGCTTACAGCATTGCCGGACTCTCCAACCATTCCATTTTTTCAAGCACTTAGAAGCGAAGGTGCTTGGAAATCCTACAATTGAGGAAAATGTTAATTGTTAAAGTTTGGGAAATATTAAAGAGTGTGAATACTGTATCAGAGTTTAACTCTAAAATTAATTAAAACTTAAAATACGTTTCGGAAAATCGTTTAATGATTCATTGATTTTTTTTTTTTTCAATGGGAGGGGTTTAACCCCTAAAACCCTCCCCTTGGACACGGCTCTGATTATCGGAAGAGGTGGTAATGAGCAAGGGAGTAGCTACATCCAATTTCTTCCCAAGTTCCTCTCCCTCGAGACGTCACCTGTCAGATTATCCATTGTAGACACTTCCTTTGTCAAAGGAAACAAACTTTAAAAGCAGGTACAATGTGTCCGCCATTACTGGTCACGCAAAATTTGTAAATCTCTGGATAGACGCTCGCCAAAAGAAGAAGGATAACAGGCCAAATTGTTGCAATCCTTCCAAAAGAGTTCTCTCTTCACAGTTCTTCGAAAATTCTTGGAAACCGTGAAACTGCTCTTTGCAGTGCAACGGGTGGTAGAAAAGAAATAAGATATGCGTCACAGCATTCAGTATATAGTCGTTCTCACTCATTTTATTTTTTAATTTAAGACTATTTCTTAACATACCTTCTCTGTCATAATCAGGGCCGGATTAGCCATAGAGCAGAAGTAGCAAATGCTACGGGTCCTTCGCTTCTGGGGGCCCCGCGCCATGAGGAAAAATTCCAGAAAAAAAAGCTACTTTCCGTACTTTAACCCGTTTAAATTTCTCTCTATCTTTCTCTTCTCTCTCGATTTAGCTTTTCTAAATGCTCAGATAAAATAAAAATCTTATTTTTTCGATAGATTGCTTTCCAGAAATTTCTCCCAATTGAAGTCTTAAAAACGCAATTTTAGTTGATCTTTCTTAGTGGAAGGAGAAAAAGCTCTGTTGGGTCAGAAAAGTTTCAAAAATGACCTAAAAATTACAATTTTTGGCAAAGTTTGGAGAACGGAGAATTGGGTTTTCTCTGGATTTTTTGAGCAATCACGATTGCTTATTGTTCTCATTTGACCGTCTTTGATGTTCCGTGCCTTTTTCAACCACCACCGCCACCTGCAGGCGCGGCTCCGTTTTCCGGTAACCGCTCCTGGTCGGTGGCGTCCATGTCCTAGACACGCACGCTCATACACATACGCACTCACACACATACACACACGCCAACGTGCATACACACAGGTCTACGCACACACAAAAGCCTACACATACACAACTAATATACACGTCTCCGTTCAACAGGAGGGTAGACTTAGAGGGACAAGAGCCGTGTCTAGAAACAATTGAGTAGAGTAGTAACCAATGAGTAGGGTCCAGTCGCAACTCGTGATTGCGAAAAACATAATTTGAATTCAAAATTTAAGAATTCAAATTAAATTTTTTTTTTCATTTTTTTCATTTTTTTAAAATGAAGTCAATTTTAAGCTACCTTAGGAAATTTAAGGGAGTTAGGGTCCTAAAACTTTCAGCTAATTCAAGCCTAAAAAAAGGAAGTTTTGGTTGTTTCATAATAATAGAGGAAAGGGGAAGGGGTTCTTTCCTGAAATTGTGCTCAAAACTGTAGTCAATTTCAGGATATCTTTGGGAGGAAAGGGTTTGAGGGATCGACCCATGGTTTAGCTGAAAACAAAATTTCAAGCTATGTGAGAAGATTAGAGAAAGGGATGAGGGTCTGAACTCCCCCAGAAACAATTCTGACTTGAAGTTTCAGACCGTGGTTTTAGATTATCACTGGAGACGTTATCGGGGGGGGGGGGGTTGCTTCGCAGAATGTTAGAAACTGAAATCTTCAAGACGCAGGCTATCTTTAGTTCTAATTTTAGGTAAAGATTGATGCTTTGGAGCCTTTCCCCCCGAATGTTGAGAAGCTAGGGAAGTAGGTGGGTATTCTCCTTTGGAATTTTTTTGAAATTTTGAAATCGAGATGGTTTAAGGGCTTTCTCCGGAATTTTTCAGATTTTAGGTTCTAAAAACTCAAATTTAAGCAGGAGAAGGAGGATGCTGAAATTCTTAAAGCACAAGTCCTAAAACCACATTTTAAGGCTTTCTTTGGTGATGTTAGATAAGAGAGGGGAAAAGGTTACCATCCAGAAATTGTTTAAAAGTGGCTTTCTTCTTAAAGCGTTCGAAATTGGAGTCCTAAAAAGGTAATTATTAGTCATTTTAAACTCTTTTTGGTTACTCAACTTCATTTCAATTTATCACCCTCAAAATTTTCCGCCCGTGACACGACCCCGTAGATCCGGCACTAAACAACAATGAGCAAAATTAAGAGATCATGATAGAAGAAAAAAAAAAAAAAAATACTGAGACTTCACACTTATGTAGAGCGAAATAAATGAATTGTAAAGAGAACATTATTTTTTGATGAACTAAAATAATTATATGTAGAAGAAAGACTTTAAAAATCTTTTCTAATTTTTTCCTCTGAGTGGGAGGGAACTAAAAAGCTGCCACCCATGCCCGAACCTTTTCTTTTGCATTACCAGAGGTAGCCGAAAACTTTTTTATTCGAACTTGAAATTCAGATAATTTCGGGAAGAAAATTGTTTAGCATAATCGAAAACCCGCTAAAACTGCTTTCCGGAACTTCAGTTTCGAAAAATTTCCATGGGTGTAATACCGAGCCCGATCCCGTCCTATAACGTCGTCTAATAAGGTGGCCTGCAAATGCTCGTTTTGGCCTATAATTTCGAAAAATTAAAATGGGTGTGTACCTCTCCCCCTCCAACATTGTTAACAGTATTCTAAAATGCACTTTTAAGACTTTAACTTCGAAAATTTTCCGGGTTGCATCGGAGAGTGCCTTAACCCCATCCCATACCGAAACGTAACCGCCGATGGCATACTATCTATCACGTTTTCACAACTTCACCTTCGAGAAATTTCCAGAAAATGGCTTTCACGAATTCCGCCCCAAAATCACCAAAGAACGTAAAAAAATACCATTTCAGAGTATATAATTTCGAGAATTTTTGCTTAAAATTGTGTTTTTAGATTAATATCAAATAATGAATTCAAAAATTTTTCCAATGGGACCTCCTTGAACACCACTTTTTCTTCTCTCGGCAACATCATTAAGGATAATCTAGTTTTATTTAAGACTTCAATTTTAAAAAACTGCCTGGAGAGTCGCTGTGAACCCAAATTTTTTACTTTGATCGCGTTCTTTGGCTTCAGTTTCTCCAAATAATGGCCTCCGAATCTTCTCGTCCGAATATGATCAGGGGTTGTTAGAATTGAATTTTTAGAATTGATATATCGAAAATTTTCTGGGGGTTAGCCCCCGGACCCCCTCCCGGTATATTGTCCAAAAATTGCGTTTTTGAAATTAAAAGTTAAAAACGTTTAGTAACGGGAAGACGAGAGACAATAGAAGGGAATACCATCGTAAAGCTCTAAAACTGTATCCACATTTATGTATTCATGTACGTTATAAGTACATCTCCCGTCTCCATGAAGAAGTGCTATATTGTTCACTATATCATTCGAAAACGAAGGGCCGCTTGGAAGCATTTGCTACGGGTCCCGCGCTGGCTTAATCCGCTTTTTTGAAAAACATTACAAAATAATAGTAATTTTAAAATTAGAGTTTAGCTAATAAATTTAACGAATTAACATCGAGGATTAAACTTTTCAAGTGATGCAGGTTTTTGAGCTTTCTGTGATTCGAAGCAAGTAATCAGTTCAAAAGCGCTTTTAACAATCTTTTTTTTTTTTTTTTTTTTTTCCAGTATAATTGTTCAAAATGGTTTTTGAATTGGAGCTTAAAAAGTTGCAATGTTTAGAGCAGATAATGGGAAACATAAGCTATTCTCTCTTTAAGCTTAATATTTTCTAAATTTTTTTCTAAAATTACATGGAAAAAAATCCAAATAGCTCTGTTATAATTTTTATTTATCATTATTTTTCAGCCTTTTGCATTTCAAAATAGTCCAAAAAGCATATTTCAACCAAATCTTCATATATTACCTAATTTGCTTGATTACTTATGATTTATTGAGTATAAAACTTAAGTAATCAAGCAAATCTAAAGTAATCACTACCATTGAAGTGATGCATAGTGTAAAAATATCTTCACACTAGACTACTTTTCGCTCATTGTTTTTTCTTTCTTTTTTTCTGCAATTTCTGAGTAAGTTTTCAGCCGCATTTCGAATCTTACAGTTTCTAGCTCGCTTTTCGTTTCAATGGTGTATTTTCGTAATCTAGCCACCAGATATCTCCAAATATGTTCCATTAAGTTTAAATCTAGCGATTTACGAGATATTTCCAAGCTTAAGGTCAATTTTTGAGGCACCAAACGCAAACTTGTGCTGCTTATCGTTATCTTGATTAAAAAAAAAAAAAAAGTTGTTTCCGATTACCAAATTTTGAGCTAATAGTTTAAAAATGTTTTTTGAAATATTTAAATTAATAGCATGATTCATTATTTCATCAAAAAATTAAAAAGTTCCAAGTCTTGATGCTGATATACACCCTCACACAAGAACACCTTTACCGTACTGATTAACTGATCTAACTAAGTTCTTAAGATTATAAGTTAATAAATTCATCCTTCTTCTGTTTTTTTTTTTTTCTTTTTTAAATTAGAACTTGATACAGGAATTTGAAGAAAGATTTATATGGGCGTTAAGTATTAGTCAAAACATGAAGAAGTGGCACATGAGGTCAGGAGCGGCACATGAGGTCTTTGCACACGGGCGGCCGACACCCTAGGATCAGCCCTGAGGACAAAATGAGCTTACTGAATTATGTAACTATTCAAAAACAACAAGCATCTACAATCTTTACCCAGTAATCTTGCAATCTATAACCCTGTCTCGGATTTAAACATTTAGAAATGTCATCCCTTAATATTGAACAAACATGTTATTGTAGAGTACCCGTGCAACTGGAAAGTCAGTGAAAATCATCATGGATTTCAGTAATTATAAAAAATGCACATGGAAACTGACAATTTGGATTTGTGGATTTTATGTTCTAGAACAAGTATATGTACCGAATTTCACAGATTGTGTCCAAGCTGAATGACTAACCAAGTTTAATTTACAGTTTGATTTACACATCGTTTTATTTTGAGTTAGTCCTTCCAACACGCAAACTCAGAATAAAACAATGTGCTCATCAAACAGTACATCAAGCAGTTATGGCAAAAAAAAAAAAGTGTCATGTTGAAGCCTTACATTCGGAAAAAATACGATGAAATGGCCCCTTTATTATTTTTTTAAAAAATATATTTATTAAAAAAATTTCAGAAGTTGAAAAAATAAAATCAGCTTAACTATTCGCTATTCACCAGTACTTTTACTTCATTATTATTAAAAGTTTTGAGGATTCTTTTATTTTGGAAAACCATTTTAAAATTAGAAGACAGAAAATTTTCACGACAATTTCATGTCAATTTTCTAATGCGGGACCAGTACGTCTTGTTTCCTCTTTTGGAATGAAAATATGCAGTACAAATAATCGTTATATGTTGCGGAGATTTTCTTTTTCTAGTAGATTGAATAAATGCTACGTCCGCCATTTTGAAATCGTGGACACACGTGCTACCTATTCTTAATTTTCACTCACCTGTTTATGGGTGGGCAACCCCTTAAGACGCCAAGTAATCGCCAACTTCATTTTCAAAGGAAAAACAGTTTTGTATTCTCAAACACCTTTCTCTGCGGGAGTTATGGTTGGAGAGCATCGGCTAACAATAAGCGCTTTGTTAGCTCCCCCTATTCCTCCGGGTCTGAGGAAGAAATTGGAGTACACCAGTTTTAAGAGGGCCATTGATCTTCACCGGGGATTGTAAATTGACTAGGACCAGTCTAGCTGGGCCCAGAGCCTCTTGCTGGTCGTCACTTTTGTATTTGTATTTGTATTACTAAAACATAGCTAATGTCATCGAATAAAAATAGTTAAAAAGTTGCTTTTTCATTTATTGTGGGAAATATATTATGTTTATAAATGTAAAGTAATTAATATCTACAAATGTTTGAAGATTTAAAAAAAAAAAAAATACGAATAAAATAAAAAGATTTTTTTCATTAAAAAAAAATTACATAAACTGTTTTCATACAGAATTTTCCTATTTTTAGCTAGTATGTTCATCAATTAATTTGTCGTAAACGAACTTGAAAACAAGAATTTTTTTCAAAAATTTTTGCTGATTACTTTTAATTTACTAAAGTTTTTCAGCACACATTTCATTTTTTAAAGACATGATTATCAACAAACTAGTTCAATAACTTATATAATCTATTGTATGTAATTGTTTTTCACCTGATGGCAATAAGTCATATATGAATGCTAATTGTAAAAAATAAAATGAATAAGAAGAAAATAATTCTCTTAATGCTGTTTTATTCATTTCTATAATATTTTTCAGCGAAGTTGAATAAACACGTTCCTCAGTTGAGGTTACTTTAATTTTTACGTCCTGAGGATTAATTTTACATTCTCCAAATGTAACCAACTCCCAAGAAAGTTCAATATTTGTTATTTATTTCGTCTAATTTTTAATTACTCCTTACATGAATTGTAGCTCTTGCATATCCTAAGTCTATTTCATGTGAATGCGCCATGTATTTATTCAGAACAACCCAAATGAAAAAACGTTTCATATTACTACTGTTGTCTCTTTGAATAATTTTTCTAACAACTATAGGAAATTTGAATTTTATCATATTTATGTGTCACTGAATTTGAAATTTATTTTTTCATCCATTTACACCAAGTGTAACCAACTATAATACACTCTTCTTCTCTTTTCTTTATAGGATTGCGCTATCTAATGTAAAGCGTCATGTATGTAAATGAAAAAGTCCATTTTTTTCATTCTTTGCCACCGTAAACAGTAAATTTAAACTACTTATTTTTTTAAACATTTATATTTCTGCTAGTTGTAAATAATAAATGAATACAAAAAAAGCGAACCTCCGTTTAGAGGGCTATGCAATATTATTTTTATAATTATTATTAATTGATACTCATTTATCTATGAATAGATGGCAGCATGAACGGTAAGCAAATCAAGCAGAAATACCATAGACTAATAATAAGAGTAGACCGAGCTTTCTCATTCTTGCTGATGAAGAAAATTGGTTCATAGATGTATCATGTGACTAGTGGAAGGGCTTGGCGAAGACTTTGGCAGCATGGTTGCTAGATGGCAGCATTATCTACAGTTTGGCACTCGACATGTATTTTACGACAATGTGTTTTCATTAAAAAAAACTTCCAGGTGCAGAGATTGAACTGTTTTTCTTTTAGTTATGCATTATTTTGACATTAGTAATAGTTTTTGATCAGTTTTCGGTAACTTTTATTTCATTTGGAGCTGTCAGCGTTGGCGTGAACGAAATGGCGTAAACGTTTTGCGTTAACGCAAAAATGTACTAATCGGTATCTTAAATTGAAACTGTAGGTAAAAATCTAAATGCATCTTTTATTGCTTAGAGAGCTATTGAAATTGACTAAAGAAAATGCACAATACTATCTAAACGAAAAACTCACTATATTAACAAAATATTTACAAATTAGAATAACAAATTTACAAATCGGACTCCATAAAAGATCATTCTTCCGTGTTCCATAAATTCTATTTATTTTATTTCGCGCTGGCGTTGATCGTCTGCTACGATTAACGCCCGCTGTTGCTAGGATATCCACCAGTCACATGGTTTGGTTTATGAGCAGCAAAAGGGTTACCATAGCTCGGTCTACTCTTATTATTAGTCTATGAGAAATACTATAGTGCCTAGAAAGAGTAGTGTGCCGACCGGCGCTTTTTTCCCTGCGATTCTTGGAAGACGAATTGTATGAAAACCGCTAGATGGCAGTGCAGTCGAGGTGCACGTTCAATTTCGCGGTGTTTACATTAGTAGACGTGGGATTTTGTTACAATTTAGTTCCGCGTTTCTCCTTTTTACCTTTATTTCGTGAATATTTCATGAAACAGCGTTTAAGGCTTTTAATGGAGGCATCAAAGTTGAACATTGGAAGAAATAAAGCTTCATCTTGTTTCGTACCAGGATGCAAAAGTGGGTACAAAACATGCAAGGAAAAAGTTACGCATTTTAAAGCTCCATCAGATGAAGAAAAACTTAAGTGGAACTCGTTAATTCCCAGGTTAGATAAAGTTTTGATAAATAAAAATATTTCTCAATTTGTGCTCTGCATTTCGAAAAGCATTTTATTGAAACGCATTTTAAGCATGTTATAAATGGTGAGGAAGTTTTGATTCCTCGGGGAAAAACTTTTTTGAAAGATGAGGCAATTCCGACAATTTTCCCAAATCTGCCAACATATACTTTACTAAAAAATTACCAGAGAAAAGGTCCATCAGGAATTATGCTGTTAAGAAAAATGTTCCCTGTTTGAAAAAAAAACAAAACTTGATCTTTCCGCAGATGAAACTGAAATAACCACGTATAAATCCATTATAAATGAAATTGTTCATATTAATTTGCCTAACGAATATTGGGTTTGTATGAAATTTAAAAAATGTCCAAATATTGTAGTTTTTGTATATAATGAAAATTATGTGGAAAATAATATTGGCGATAAAAAGATCATTATTGAAGTAGAAGAAAATTTACAAATCAATGCTACTAGTTTAGTCAAAGGGGTAAAAGTAGATTATTCTATCCTTAAATCAATATCAGATGTCAGAAAACTTTTTATTGACATTGCCGAGGGATCGAAGGTACCAATTTCTCACAGACGATTTCCTCTTCTGCATGTGGCAGGACATCCATATCGACAAAGCGTGAGAAAGATGTCTGTCCCCATCGAAACTCGCTAAATTTGAAACAACGGGACTCGCTTTTCTTAAAATTCCAATAGGCTTTAAAATCTCATATATCGACAACGGGAAAATATTTTTTGCGTCCAAAAACATGTATCACAATGTTCTTTTAATCTACTTATTTAGATTTTTTAATTGTAACACTGTCATGTTGTTTCCTGATTAAAGGTAGGGAGATTCAAAAGCTGCGTTTCCTTTTAAAAGAACATTTTAAAGCTATCATAAGCAATGTTAGACAAAGGAGAGGGACGAGGAGGTTCCCCCTTTGTTTTTAGTTTTTAAGGATACATTTATTTCGCTATTTTACGTATGAGATAAAAGATAAAAATACATAAATACTTTTTTTTTTTTTTTGACAGTGATAACGTCAGATTCAAAAACTACTTCTATTTCGATAATTATCGACAACAAAACCGTTTGCTGACAGGTTCTAAAGAACGTTATAAAAATAAGCAAACTAGCAGTTTGACGTTGATATTACCGAAAATTCAAAAAATAATCAAGCGAGCTGTTTGCTAATTGCAGTTATTTGCAAATTAGTGTGTAGTTATATGTGTGATCGGAGCAAGTGGCCCTATTTTTTTTTAATGTAAGGAAAGTCCTTGAAAATTAAAAAAAAAAAAAAAAAACAGGTCGCAGTCGGTAGGTTTTTCAAGCGACTCCGACTCTTCGACTCAGACTGAGAAGCCCTGATAAATTTAATTAGCTTAAGAATTTAGAAACAATTTTATTTTGAAACTGACTTTGCCCGGAGAAGAAAATTAATAGGTCATTTGATTAGCTTGTATATTTACAAATAATGGATGATGAATTTCTCGCCAATTGGCTATGTTCATTCGCTCTTCTCATGTACGGTTCCACGTCATGATAATTTCGTAATTAACTCGTCCATCTTATGATAATTTTGCTCCGGAAGCTGTTCTTAAAACTGAAATAAAAGAAAATCGAATTTTCGAAAAATCGCTTCGAGGTGCACACCCCCGTGCTACAAACTAACTTTATCAAATTTCATGAAAATCGGCCGGACGGTCTAGGTGTTGTCCGCGTCACAGAGATCCAGACAGAAATCCGAACAGAAATCCAGACAGACTTTCAGCTTTATTGAGAAATAAGAGACGCGCAGTTATTGAATACTTAGGGGCCATTCACTAATTACGTAAGGATGATTTTGGCAGTTTTTGATCCCCCTCCCCCCATGTAAGGGTAAGTAAGATTTTTCACCCCCCGCCCCCCCCCTTATTCTTACGTAAGATTCAATTTCGTTTTTCAAAATGATTTAATAACAAATCTTGAAGTCGTTACATCTCTGTAATCGTTATTAAATTCACATTATTAAATTAAACGTTTTGCGTAAAGAAATAGTTACTGAAAAGTTAGAATCTAAACTAAATTTTTTTCGATATTTTTTTTTATTTTTGTTTTGATGTAATATTAATTAAAAATAAAACATGCCATACACAATGCGACTCTTTTATTATATTTTACACTATTCATTCTTTGTAAAACAAATAAAAAAACATCTTATCCTAACACTTTTCTTACCTTCCAGACTATAGTGCCTAGAAAGAATAGTGTGCCGATCGGCGCTTTTTCCCCTTCGATTCTTGAAGACAAAATGTATGAAAACCGCTAGAGGGCAGTGGGGTCGAGGTGTACGTTCAATTTCGCGGTGTTTACATTAGCAGACGCGAGATTTTGTTACAATTTAGTTCCGCGTTTCTCTTTTTTATTTTTATTTCGTGAATATTTCATGAAACAGCGTTTAAGGCTTTTAATGGAGGCATCAAAGTTTAATATTAGAAGAAATAAAGCTTCATCTTGTTTCGTACCAGGGTGCAAAAGTGGATACAAAACATGCAAAGAAAAAGTTTCGCTTTTTAAAGCTCCAGCAGATGAAGAAAAACTAAGGAAGGGGAACTCGTTAATTCCCAAGTTAGATAAAGTTTTTTGATAAATATTGCTCAATTTGTGCTCTGCATTTCGAAAAACATTTTATTGAAACGCATTATAAGCATATTATAAATGGTGAGGAAGTTTTGATTCCTCGAGGAAAACCTTTTTTGAAAGATGAGGCGATTCCGACAATTTTCCCAAATCTGCCAACATACTTTACTAAAAAAATACCAAAGCAAAGGTCCATCAGAAATTATGCAGTTAAGAAAAATGTTCCCTGTTTGAAAAAAATAAAACTTGATCTTTCCGCAGATGAAACTGAAATAACCACATATAAATCTATTATAAATGAAATTGTGCATATTAATTTGCCTAACGAATATTGGGTTTGTATGAAATTTTAAAAATCTCCAAATATTGTAGTTTTTGTATATAATGAAAATTATGTGGAAAATAATATTGACGATAAAAAGATCATTATTGAAGTAGAAGAAAATTTACCAATCAATGCTACTATTTTAGTCAAAGGTGTAAAAGTAGATTATCCTGTTCTTAAATCAGTATCGGATGTCAAAACTTTTTATTGACGTTGACGCTAGAATCGTGTGCAATGGGATGGGTACATCAGAGGAATTCAAAATTGTGTTGCTTTTAATGAAACGAACTGAATATTTTGCTGATGGTTCATCTTTAAGACACTGTAAATGTCAAGGTTTTGTATTGAGTGAAAAATTAAGTTGTAATTTTTGTAAAAAGAAACGTAAATATTTGTTGACACAGGGAGCTCTGAAAAACAAAAGAAATATAGCAAATTTACAAAGAAGTATGGTTGCGAAAAAAATTAAAAATATGCATCAAGTAACTTACCGTCTGAAGAAAAAATCAATGGATTTATCAAACAAATTAAAAGTTAAGGAAATTAAGAATAAGGCGAAACTTTCGAAACCTTTACAGTTAACAGCAAAGCAAAAATTAGCAATTGATGCTTGCGTTGCTGCATCCAATCGTAAAAATTGCAATGGAATTTACTCATTGTTTCAGCATCAATGAATTACATTGTGATAGCATTTTGGATATGATTAGTTTCATCAATCCAGCAAAAATCCCAAAAGTTGATTGTTTACAACATCAAAATGAATTAACGCAAAAAATTGTTGTGCAGTTTATTATCACGAGGCTTAAACAGATAAATAAAAATCGTCAGTCGAAAAGAAAAAAAATCGCTTTTTTAAAGATGAGAAGAAATAACTGAAGGGTAATACATTAGTTGTCTATCAATTTGTAGACACAAAGACAAGGATGCTTTCAAAACAAAATTTTACACAATTGACTCTGAAAGTCTGATACTTATATTTTAAGGCAAATGTATTATCAATCGAGATGGCTTAGGGCGCCGTTTGTTGTTGTTTTTAATGCCACTTGGGAGACTCAAGCCCCATTCATGTAACTGTAAGTGACCGACCATAAGACTTTCGGACAAACGGAATTCACGAGCACGTAAGTTATATTTAAAATAAAAGTTTTTTTTCTTGAATTTCAGCTTTTTAAAATCCTGTATAAAATTAAAAATTATTATTGTTATCGCGTCCCTCGTTATCGAGATAAAAGGTGTTTAAGTCTCCCAAAATTTTAAGAAAAGTGGCAAATTTAAACACTTGGCGAGAGATTGAAGGTACCAATTTCTCACAGACGATTTCCTCCTCTGCATGTGGCAGGACATCCATATCTACAGAGCGTGAGAAAGATGTTTGTCCCCATCGAAACTCGCTAAATTTGGAACAACGAGACTCGCTTTTCTTAAAATTCCCATAGGCTTTAAAATCTCATATATCGACAACGGGAAAATATTTTTTGCGCCCCAAAACATGTTCTTTTGATCGCTACTTATTTAGATTTTTTAATTGTAACACTGTCATGTTGTTTCCTAATTAAGGGTATTGAGATTCAGAAGCTGCGCTTCCTTTTAAAAGAACATTTTAAAGATATCATAAGCACTGTTAGACAAAGGAGAGGGCCGAGGAGGTGCCCCATTTGTTTTTAGTTTTTAAGGATACATTTCTTTCGCTATTTTACATATGAGATAAAAGATAAAGATACATAAATACTTTTTTTTGACAGTGATAGCGTCAGATTCAAAAACTACTTCTATTTCGACAACAAAACCGTTTGCTGACAAGTTCTAAAGAACGTTGTAAAAATAAGCAAACTAGCAGTTTGACATTGATGAGTATTACCGAAAATTCAACAAATAATCAAGCCAGCTGTTTGCCAATTGCAGTTATTTGCAAATTAGTATGTAGTTATATATGTGATCGGAGCAAGTGGCCCAATTATTTTTTTAATGTAAGGAAAGTCCTTGAAAATTATTTAAAAAAAAACAGGTCGGAGTCGGTAGGTTTTTAAGCGACTCCGACTCTTCGACTCATACTGAGAAGCCCTGATAATTTTAATTAGCTTCAAGAATTTAGATGCAGTTTTATTTTGTAACTAGCGGTACCCGCACGACTTTGCCCGAAGGAGAAAATTAAAAGGTCATTTGATTAGCCTGTATATTTACAAATAATGGATGATGAATTTCTCGCCAATTGGCAATGTTCATTCGCTCTTCCCATGTTACGATTCCACGTCAGGATAATTTCGTAATTTACTCGTCCATCTTATGATAATTCTGCTTCGGAAACTGTTTTTAAAATTTAAAAATAAAAAAAGAACAAAATCGAATTTTTGAAAAATCGCTTCGAAGTGCACACCCCCATGCTACAAACTAACTTTGTACTAAATTTCATGAAAATCGGTCGAACGGTATAGACGCTGTGCGCGTCACAGGGATCCAGACAGAATTCCGGACAGAAATCCAGACAAAAATCCAGACAGAAAGACTCAGCTTTATTATTAGTAGAGAATAAGAGACGCGCTGTTATTGAATACTTAGAGGCCATTCATTAATTACGTAAGGATGATTTTGGCAATTTTTGACCCCCCTCCCCCATGCAAGGGTACGTAAGAATCCCCCCCCCCATTCCTATGTAAGACTCCATTTCGTTTTCAAAATGATAAAATAACAAATCTTGAATCGTTACATCACTGGAATCGTTATTAAATTCACATTATTAAATTAAACCTTTTGCGTAAAGAAATAGTTACTGAAAAGAATCTAAACTGAATGTTTTTTCGACTTTTTTTTTTTTTTTTTTTGATGGAATATTAATTACAAATAAAACATGCCGTACGCAATGCGACTCCTTTATTATATTTTACACTATAAATTCTTTGTAAAACAAATAAAAAAACATCTTATCCTAACACGTTTCTTACCTTCCAGACGCAAATGGAACATAATCTCTGCCAAATCATTTGACCGCGCAGTTTCTAATGTGAAATATCGACTTGGAAAATATTATGTAAGAATGAGTTTGACCCTCCCCCCAAGTAAGGTACGTAGAGGCTTTTCCAACCCCCCTCCTCCTCGGGACCCTTACGTATTTAATGAATGGGCCCTTATAGTCTACTATTTTCATTGAAGTAAGGTAGTTTTATAATAAGGTAATAAGGTAATTTTATATGCTTCAAAAAATAAACGAACACCCATGTAACAATTAGCACTTATTACAGAATTTGTCTTTTGCGCAGAAATAAGTTTAATCCGAAAAACGGGGCTTTTAAACTGCGAAATCAGCATGCAATCGCTGATTTAAAACGAGTCTGATTGAGGAGCATAACGTACTACTCGAGCGCAGCGCCATCTGGATTTTCCTCAGATCTGACCTCACTTTTTCCCCGCCGATCTGCACACTACTCTTTCTATTCTATTCTATTCTATTCAAGAGTCACAACTGACTACAACTGTATTTTTTTATGTCGAGGTCTGCATACTAGTGCCTTGCCTCCATTATTTTATATACCGATAGATGGCAGCACCATCACCGGATCGAACAGTTAATGAGAATTTAGAACTAGTCCAAGAGCTAATAGCTATACTACTCTTTCTAGGCACTATATCCAGACGCAAATGGAACATTATCTCTGCCAAATCACTTGTTGACCGCGCAATTTCTAATGTGAAATACCGACTTGGAAAATATTACGTAAGAATGAGTTTGACCCCCCCCCCCCCAAGGTACGTAGAGGCTTTTCCAACCAACCTCCCCCTCGGGACCCTTACGTATTTAATGAATGGCCCCTTATATTCTACTATTTTCATTAAAGATAAATTAGCATAAGGTAATTTTATATTCTTCAAAAAATAAATGAACACCCATGTAACAAATAGCACTTATTACAGAATTTGTCTTTTGCGCAGAAATAAGTTCAGTCCAAAAAACGGGGCTTTTAAACTGCGAAATGAGCATGCAATCGCTGATTTAAAACGAGTCTGATTGAGGAGCATAACGTACTCCTCGAGCGCAGCGCCATCTGGATTTTCCTCAGATCTGACCTCACTTTTTCCCCGTCGATCGGCACACTACTCTTTCTAGGCACTATAGAAATACGAAGATATTGCACTATTTCACCCGGACACCTTCGGTCTCTAACCGAATGTGTTCCTGCAGGTAGATTAGGGGAGGCAAAGCCGCACTTTTGAGCGTAGCAAATGCCTAATACTGAATGAAATGAAATATTTTTGTGAGATTTTAAAATTTGATTATACTGCTGTTAAAAATAAAGCTGTTTACGTTGTGAAGTTTTGTCGAATTTTGTGAGTTTTTTTTAAATTTCATTATATGATACTGTTACAAAGTTTTGCATCTAAATTGCATTTTTTCTTTTAATACTTTTTAAAAACTTTAAAGAAATAATTACGTTGTATTGTTTAATGCTGCCCGAATTGAGCCGAAATTTGTGCACAATGACTTTTCAGTTGATCATTTACTTTTCCACCCCAAATGAGTAGTTTTTAGCCGCTTTTAAAGCATAGCAGTGCAGATGCCTCATGATGAACAAATGAGAAGTTTTAGTATTGAAAAGTACTTTTTTCAGACAATTTATTACCCAGATCTATAGTTTTTATATTGTTCACTGGAATGCAGTCAACATAAGTTTAATGCCAAATACGTTGAATCAATCTCTTTGCTGTATAATACTGTGGAATTGTGACAAGAAGAAAACGTAGGCTGAAGCAAAGGAAAAGGCTTTAAAGTAGGCTAAGTTAAAAGTAAGCTAAAGCTTACAAAACGCTAAGGGCTATTCCAATAAGTCGACCCATTATTTCTTACATATAGTGGTTGGTTCAAACTAAAGCTTAAATTTTTGATGGGAAATTTCTAAAGTAAAAAAAAGTTAACTATGAAATTGTTGTATTAATAAAACTGCCGATCCTAAGATGTTGGCTACCCACGTGCAAAGACCTAATGTGTCGCCCCTCAAGAGAATTTTGCATATCCATCATCTTCAAATTATTTCCTATATCAAGTTCGAATTTATAAGTTAAAAGAAAAAAACAAAAACGAGCGGCGTGCACGGTGGAGGTGGGGTAAAGGGGCACCTGTTGGCTAGAGCCTAAAAGAGGCATAATATTTTTAAAACTAGGTGTGAAATATAGGTGATAAACAATGTAATGTGAAGGGCCCAGAAAAGTCAATTGTGGCGATCCCCAAAATTTCTGTGCACACCCCTGGCCCTGACTAATGAGAAAATCACTGACACCTAATTTTAGGTGTCAGTGATTACTGACACCTAATTTTAGGTGTCACAGTGACGTCTAAAGTAAATTCTTGGTCTTAAAATGAACAATCTGTGTGCCATTCTTGATAAATCTTCATTAAATTGCAATGTTACCTATTTCTGGCATACCACATTTTAAAAAATCGGGGAAATGACACTGAAAGAAGTAATTTTTTGCAAGGACAAAACTGCTTGTGCTTTTATGAAATTATTCTTCGCATCAATCACTACTGTAAAAGCAACTACTGTATTCATTACTTTAAAGATATCATGGAGAATATTTGAATTTAAGTTTCAACTGGAGATGACTTGTAGAAATATATGGGAACAAATAACATTTCAGCATTTTGCTAAAATCTTTTCCTCAATTTTAGCTGTTATGATAAAGAACTTTTGAACGCAGCTTAAACCCTGCAACTTATGGATGAAAAGACATTTGATATAACGCATTTGTCGCATGAGTAAAAATAGTTTTACTACTTTTTTTATTTCTTATTAATTTAAGAGTTAAAAATTATGCATTCATCTTTTTTTTAAGAGTGATTATATTATAATAGATTTTAAATTTAAACTACTTTAAATACATTGCAATGCATCGCAACATTGGAATGTAAAGTTACCAGTGCATCACAATGTAGAAATTTCTACATTGCCGAGCCCTACATCAAGTTATTTATTAATGTACAGAAGTGTTCTTAATTTTTTCTTCCTTTTTTTTCAGCAGCGCTTTGGATGGCACTGTACTTAAAGTGTGATGTCCGACTGTAACTCTGTTTTGATAAACACCTCTGGATGCACCTTTTTTTAAAGGAAATTTACTCAGGTAATGTTTAAAAATTAACTATGTCTCAAACAAAATTTCCTTAAATATCAAATTCGAGACAAAAAATGAAGATTTATAACTTAACAAAGACTTTAAAATATATTAGCTTGCGTTTGACGAGCTCGACCGATCGGTTGATCACGTGACAGCTAATGACGTAGGCGCATGCTAAAGCATTGGAGCTGACATCATTATTTGTCATGTGATCAACCGACCGGTCACTCAACGAACGCAACCTTAGAGACAAAAATGTAGAATGCTACAAGGCCCTTTTGTTTTGATAGGGGTGTATTGCACAATCTTTTTCAGTGTAGGGAGCCCCTCACATTATGAGCATTGGATACACTGGTGGAGGGCCGCTTGCACGCCCCTCATTTCGATAGATCAGGAGGTGGAAAGGTGGAAATTGCCACCCTACCTGTGAGATACTAATGTACTTACGCAAGTGGGAGTGACATTTATATTTTTTCATGTAATTTGCATTGAGTACATATCCCTTGCCCTCGTGCAAAAATTCGAAATAATGGGTCTGGCACATGCTCCAGTGTTTTGCTGATGTTAAAAAGCATGTGAAAAATTTATATATATAATACTAGCTGACCCAGCAAATGTTGTTCTGCCATATAAATATTTTCTAGGGAATGCTTTTTAATTGCAAAATAACGAAAGTATTGTAAGTTTGTGGGGATGAGATCTTTGACAGAAAGAGGAATGGAGCACTGTAGACGATGATCACCGATGAAAACAAAAATACACCAACCATTCATTTTCTCAATACGGTAATACAAACACACCAATAGTCAGGGGAGGACTGCCTATGTGGGCATTTGGGCAAATGCCAGAAGGGCTGGTTCTCTCAAGGGCTGCCGAAAAGAGATCAGGGGAGCAGGAGCAAAATTTTCGGGTCACGGCACAAGAGATATCAATAGCTCAGGAAAGGTTTTGGAGCATTGCGGTGTACCACAAAAATTTTCATGAAGGCCTGGGTCAGGGCGGACGAGAGGCCACGTCAGCCTAGTCGGAAACACAGGGCCGCCGAAAGCCAAGGCCGCCTCCTTGTCAGTTTGGTCACCGGGCCCCCCTCTAGAAAATTTATGAAACTTGTACTACTCCAATCCCAATCCAAGCCCTTTCATGGGCCGGATCCCTAATTTACGAATATGCTGACATGATCTCGCGTCAGTCCTGCGGAAACAAGGGGCCCGGCTTGGAGTCCAAGTGGTATAAATTTTACAAGTTTATGAAGGGAGGGGGGGAGCCCTCCTTGACTCTTGGCAGCTGCGGCCGGGTCCGCTTTTTTCACATTTTCATACATATATAGTGCAGCTCTGGTTAGTTGAGTTGTGACCTTGACTATGTTTATCAGTTTTAGGGGAATTTTGTGAAAAGTAGAGGTGTTATTAGCTCGGATTTTAGTTGGAATATTTTTGAAAAACTACTAAGAAAGCTTCTCAACTCAACTTAGCGCCAATTACCCCTCCCTACTTACCAAAAAAGAGGTAAACATTGTCAGAGACAGAGCTCAACTTATCAGAGCCTTACAATATGTTTGTGTGATGTATAGTTGTTTTTTTTAACGAGTATTTTGTTCCCCCTTCATTCTCTTCTCTTTGTTTTCAAGGCCCCAATTTTGAAGTGATTTCCTGAAGAAGGGGGCCCCGATTTCCGCTATCTAACAACATTGAAGGTGGTCTCGAATCTCATCGCTCTAATATCTAAAAGAAAAAAAACAATGAAAGTTGCATTTTTTACATTTTAATTTCGCTAATTCCACGAGCCTAAATTCCTTCTTTTTAAAAAAATATCATCAGATTGTCTACAATTTCGTTTTTGGAGTTTCGATTTTGAAACATTGGGTGAAGGTGGTAAATCATTTCGAAAATTTATTGGAGACATTTCTTGGGACCCATTACTTTTTTAATGTAAGCAAATGCTGGACTATTCAGTAAGCAGAACGTGATGATTACGTTTTTAAGGCCTTGATTTCGAAAACCTTCAGGTGAGAGTATAAACCTTTTCTTCCTTTAACATAACCCAAAATTTTTTTTAATTGCCTTTTTCAAACGTAATTTCAGAAATTTTCCTCGGTAGAACCCCTTGAGGCTCTCTATTTCTACGTTTTTCCTACATTTTTCTTTCCCCCTTCCTTCTTTTTTCGAACATATAGTTTGAAATATGTATCATTGCGTCAGAGCAACAGTAAGATATCTTAGTATTTTTTCTGGGATTAGATGTCTTACTGTTGTTCTGAGACGACGATATATATATAAATTAAGTCCCCCCTCTTAAAACAACTCTCTGGCTGCGCCACTGCCTTGGCCGCCCCCAGAAAAAAATCCTGGATTTGCCACTGTTCTGGGCTGCACTACATCTGGGAAACATTACTCTATACCCATGGCATCAAAGAAACGCATAAAAATTTGACAAGACTTTTAAAGTATTCTGCATGTAAAAGCCAAATGAGCCGGATTTTCAACATTAAGTTGGAAACATAGGCCTGAAGCACGGATATATTAAGAGAATCTATCATGGTTTTATTTTAAATGGGCCCTTCATTTAAAAAACATTTGAATCCTTCTCAAGGAGGTTCTTTGATTCACAATTTTTTCTAAACTAAATTCATCAAACCTTTTAATAAATAATTGCATATATAATAAGGCGTGACAGACTTCCCGGTTTTCAGAAAAAATCCTGGTGTCCCGGCCGGTTTATTTCATGTCCCGGTAAAAGATAAATTTAATTACAGATGACCAAAAAAGTCCAAGAATATGTAGCTGTGACAGATTATTTAAAATAATAACTTTGTCATTTCTGTACCTCAGAGCCAGACTGATGTAAGTCCAAGAACTGCGATTTTCTGTTTATTACTGCATTGTGCATAAAATCTTAGTCTACATAAAGAGATGCAAACGTAATACTAGCTCCATGGTGATAGACACTGTCAGCTAAAAACCGACCACGTAAACCGATGGTTTTTGTCACATGTCTAGTTCTAGATTGAAATGTTTGCAAACTTGCTGGCAAAAACTTTCGAAAACCACTTAGTTCTCTATCGAGTTGTACAACTGCGACATGTGATCAACTCTTACTGCGAACATATCATGGAAGTCCTTATAAGTTGTGCTTCACTTGATATTGGCCTCAAACAGGGCCAAAACCTCATTCCGTATTGCTTAACTATTCCATAATACCTGCATTTCATCTGTAAACTATCCCTAAATATCAATTGAACATCTTTGTTTTCACGCGATATTGCTTGATTGGTAATAACCGTGTAGTACCAATGCCCTTTTATTTTCTAAATCCGTATCACTTTTGCCTCAAAATGTGATCCTCCGCTAATATACCCAACGCTATCTGGCAACAATACAGGGATGGCATTGCTGTGGCAATAGATCCAAACAATTCAAATCAAATTGTTAATCGGTTAATTTCAAAATTTAAACTTGGAAATTAATCAGTTGTGTTCACGAATACTAATTTCTAATACCTTCGATTGATAGCAGTAGCAGGTGTACTGAAATTTACTTATTGGGATCACTTCTGCTCTATGTTAATAGCAAAAAAGCGACAGGCAATTTGTATTAAGGGGGCGTTGGTAGAACTAAGGGAGCTATTTTTACTAAATATCCCTTCTAGTGTGCCAACCCCCAATTTTCCTCTTCGAGTATGAGTATTCAACGCTCATAATTGTCTTGTAGTGTAACAGAAATGCATTTAAATTTATTAATCACTGAATTCACTATACAATGCAACGTACAGAGCTATGACTGTGGAAAGATAGTTAAGATGATAAATAAAAAATAAATCAGTTTACACCGATTAAAACATTTATTTTTTGATTAAAACATTTGGACACGAAAAATTTTCAAAAGACATCTTTCATGAATGGAAAGAGAAGTTCATTAGCAACAAAAATACTTGTCACGCACTGAAGTATGGAAACTTGGTTTGTCATGCATTTGTTGAGAGTTTATACATTCGCTGTAGCGTCACAGAATATATTTAATTGATAGTACTTGAAAATATGTGTGCGTTTAGTTTGGATAGTTATTTTGTTAATCATTAATTTTTTTCACAAGACTATGAGGCTCTATCCCCTGTTCGCTAGTTCTTACCAAACCCCAAAGATTACTTGGAAATTTTATTTGGTTCGCGAAAACATTAAAAAAATTTGTAAGAATAGTATTAAATTTCGAGTTACTATCAGAAGAAAATGAAAATCCCCTTCTCTCTCTCTCTCTCGTAGAAAGTAGAAATTAAGCAAAAAGCCAATTATAATTAGATCTAGGCTTGGATCTATAAATTTTAGGCCCCTGCAAAAAAAATCTGTAGGGCTCCCTCCTCAGAGGCTAGCAGTGTATATTTTGAACGTTAACAAGTTTTAGTGCTGTTTTTTTTTCAATTCTATGTGTCGTTGGGCCCTTTAATCCCTTCCCTCTATCTCTCCCGTGAAATTGCCGGGCTGGGGTTTTGACCTCCATTTCTCGCGCCCGTGATATTGATGAGCTGGGGGTGTGCAATATTAAAACGACAAAACAATTAAAACCTATTCATTTCTAATGCTCAAAATAGATTTCATTTCTCTTTTTTATGCATCAAATGGCAGCACCAGTCAATTTTAAATGTAATTGCAGATTTTAAATGTAATTAAAGAGATGCAGGAAGGAAATACGATACTTCTTTCCAGATTGTGACGATGGCCTCTGTATCTCATGCTTTGAAATTTACCACAAAATAAAAGTTACTAATCTTTACTCATATTACACAAAAGATTAGTAAAATTCTCTTTTCATTTTTTAAAAGACGTATTTCTTAAATTTTCACTGCTTGCTTGGTCTTGCTTGTTTTCTTTTCATAAAATTTTAACTTTTTAAAATTTAAATTTAAAAAATATCAAAAATTAAAAATTGAATGTGCATGTTGTTTGTACACTTATTTTTATATAATTTTCTTTGATAAAAAAAATAGACACTTTTATGACCGTTTTGTTGAAAATTATTCGATTGTGTTAATGGGTTAAGGATGTTCCCTCCTCCTCCCCCCGCACGCTGAGGGCCTGGTTAGACAAATGTTGAAGTCCCGCTCCGACTTGAGGAAGAAAGAAATTGATGGAAAATACCCTTAACAAAATCAAAAAAAAAGAGAAGAACTTTGAAGAACACCGCACTTTTTCTGGATCGAACTAACATGTACTAAATTGCACATCTACAGGTGCTAAGGAGCTCCTGAGCATAGAAAAACTGCCATTTAATAGGTTTTAAAAGTCGGTTTCAACTTTGTAGTCTCTAGTAACATTTTGAACTTTAGCTCTGAGCTTGAATTTAGTTTAGCCTAGGGCTTGCACAACATTAGAAATCTTTATACATGCTTTGTAATTTATTGAGAAACTTGGAACAATTTTAATCTGATACAGAAAAAAAAAAGCTCTTTTGAATAATGTAGAATGTTTAGGGGTATGGGAAACCTTTCATCCCTTTAATAAGCAATTAATGCAAAATTTTAGCGTAAAAAAATAGTTTCATAAAAATTAATTCAAAATTTATTTTAAAAAAAAGTTTTGAGATGCAAGCCCCCGGGGGCTCGAAGTAATGTTGTACCAAATTTCAAGGCTTTAAGTGCTATGAGATCTCTTGGACACAAGCCTGCTACAGAAACCCTTTCATAATTTATTTAATGTTACATTTTAAAAATATTATACAGTCGACTCTCAATAACTTGAAGCTTTCAGAATTTTCATTTATCTCGAAGTTTTCATTCGGTTCCAAAATAATTTAGTGTTTTCAATACAAACTTGCCTCTAGATCTCGATTGTTCTCCTTCTAAGTCGAAGTTTTACGAAAATTTGGTTTGCATTTTATGCATAAAAATGCCGCCTAACACATTGCTTGCTTATCAACTTGTATGAGGAGGATATTTTGTTTACAATAGTACTCCTTAATGCTCACCTGTGTTGTAAGATTCGTGGCTTGACGACCAAAAATTTCATTGCTCGCTAATTTTGAGAAGCTTAAGATGTTGACAAGAATGGAAAAAAAAAGTAGCCTTTATTTTCTGGATGACTCAAATAACCATGGTTTTAGGAGAAAAGGGCATTTAAAAGTGATGTGAACTGAAATCAAGAGAAAATAAATTTTGCTTACTGCAAAAGCATTCATTAAAACTGCTTTTAAGAGCTATGGTTTCATAAACAGATAAATAACGAAGCTGAAGTGACTGACAACTGAGGTTATTTAGAAATCTTCGTTGATATGGACTGAGCCAAAATGAAAGGTTACTTGAATATTGAGGGAAGTGTAACTGCATGTGATTTCTTGTTCTACGAAGCGATTGTGCAAGCTGTTCATAGAGAGTCTACTTGTGCAGATTATGATGAAGATAATGATGAAGAATCTTTGCCACACCCAACTAATCAGCAAGGTATCAGATTTTGCAAATATTTTACTGCAGTACCTGGAAAATTCAGAAAACGTGATTAGGTCAAATTGTGTTTACAATTTTAATGACGTTTCAAGGTACAATAAAAATGTAAGCAGTCAAAAATATTTTTTTTTTGACGCATCTTAATAAAATTTATTCTCTGTAAAGATATTTTATTTAATGCTAATAATTAATTTTATCTAAACTATAAGTGTTATTAGCTATCTGTTATACACTATTCTTGAAAAAGAAAATAAAAATTATTCTTGAGAAGACTGTAGATCTCAAGGTTCAGAAAATTTTCAAGTGGCCAATGGCCACTACGCTCAAAAAGCTTAGTGGCCACCAATTTTACCGGATTTCGAAAACAGCGCTGTAGTAAAAGAATGAGGGTGGGGGAAGGGGGGATTTCGACTTGTATTTTTTGAAACAAATATTATGAAAGTGATGCTAAAGGAATGCTAACTAGAAATATAAATTATATTAATCATGGAAACATAAGAGGCATAGGGTGAAGGTTGGGAGCTCCTGAAGCAAATGGTTCATTCCACCCATTTTAAAGTTTCATAAGAAAAAAAAAATCATTAAGCCAAAAATAAAGTAGTGTACACAGTACCATGGTCCCACAGTGAAAAAAAGAAAATTTGGCATAAAAATATTTAACTACAGACCTCCTCCAGTAATATACAATTTGGCATTTACCAAGAATATATTTCCAAAAAAAAAAAAAAATCATTGTTTTTGCATTATTTGAACTAAGAGTATGACCAAACATGGCGACTACGTTCAATACGCAGCGTCGCCATGTTAGGATGACTATGAAGGGAAAACAATCAAAGGACTGGCTATTTGGCTTATATTTTAATCTGACGCAATTGAAGGTTAAAAAATTACAACTGTTATTCGAATAAATAGAAACTAGCCCCCGTTGTTTAAAACGATTTTCAATGGAACGTATTCCTAATCGATCGCGAGTATTACTGTCCACATCACAGCAGAAATATAAGATATAGTTTATAGAAATATATTTTTTTATTTCTTTTTTTAATGATGTTGGATTTGTAATGAAATACAGGATTTATGGGAAAACATGGAACTTTGACTATGGCAAAGGAATGATAAAACGGGGTGCGGGGGGCTTTGTGCAGTCAAAAACAAGTTTCCTTTTTAAGTTTTAAATTAATTAATTTTTTTTTCCTATTTTGACGATTTTCAGAATAAAGACTGTTTGAGTTAATTGGGAATCAAATAGGATCGGAAGGACCTTTGAGGATTTATGTAAAAAAACATACATAATGGTGTGTTTATTAAAGAGCCAAAATTAGCATAATATTTTCATACTTTCAGAACAAGATTTAAAGCAAAACATAAAACTGTTTTAGAAAAAGAATTTGAAAAAAGTACAGGGTTCATACACTTTTGGTTAAAAAAAATTCCCTTACTTTTCCAGGTTATTTTTTTAGAAAATTCCAGGTTACTCGCTTCACTCAAAATTAAATTTAAGTAACAATATTTTCAAAATAGTCAAAATTGTTCAAAGTAGCAATGTGTAAGAACTGAAACTTTTCCACTTGTTAAAAAAAAAAAAAAAAACACTTGGTTTTTTTTAAAAAGAATTTCTATCACAAGTTTAAAAAAAAAATCGTTAAAAATTGTTTTCATTTGTTAACTATTTGTTAAAAACAATCTACTTTCAACTTATTTTAACGTTTCTCTGATGCCACATGTCATGCATATTAGCGTTTTGTTGTAATCAGCAGCAATCTTTCTCCGCTTTTGGTTTACGATTCTTTTTATTTTCCTATTAGTATGTAACACAAAACATATTGAGCAAAGTACAAAGCTATTTTTCAGTATAAATATGATTAACTTGTTGCATCGATGGGCATACCATACAATGCATTCTATCAAAAGTCAACATCCGTCAATCATAAGCCAATACCAATAATCAGTTTTTTTTTTCCTTTTGCATATAAAGGATGCTTGCATTAAAATTAAAAATTTTCTTTTTTGCACATTTACTTTCAATAGACATTGAGATAAACATCTAATTATGTTTTTGTAAATTTTTGTCTATTTCCATCTCGCAAATGACCAAATATGGCGACTAAGTAAAAAATTTAAGATAATGAGTAGATTTTTGAATTTGTAGCATTAAAGTAGTTACAATTAATAATTTATCCTTAAAAAACTACAATTATAAGACAAAATAATCAGTTTTTAGCACATAAGCGTCTAAATCAATTAGAATAAAAAAAAAAATTCTGGAGATAAAATTTTGCATTTTTCCAGAAAATAATTACGAATTACCCGGAAAAAAGGGTACATTTTGCGTTGTTATCAATAGTTTGCATTGCAATAAATTTCCAATGCTATTTTCGGAAACTTAGGCACTTAAAAGGTTTTGTGTACTGCCATCTTTGGAATGACCAAATATGGCGGCTACGACAAAAATTAAGAAATAATTTTTTGAATTTGTAGCATGAAAACAATTTAAAAATAATAAATCTTCATGAAACTACACTTCAGTTGAAAAGTTTTTAGCACATTTGCGTCCAAGGCAATGAGGATAAGATTAAGTTTTAAGAACAAAAATTTTCATTTCTCAAGAAAATTACATATTTAAAATAAAAAATAAAAATAAAAAAAAACAACTTGCAGGACATTTTGCGTTGTTTTCATTAGTTTACAGTTAAAGAAAACATCCAATTCTGCTTTGTTTTTGGAATCTTAGGCATTTAAGCTCGTGTCTACTTCCATCTTATAATTGACCGAACATGGCGACTACGTTTCATTCGTAGCTGAAAAGACTTTTCGATTAAAAAACGATTTTCTCAATTGACCCTACCGTCCGCAGGCTTGTGCTTTAGAAGAAGGAAAATGTTCTTCTCCCGTTAAATTTGTGCATAATTCCTGTTCACCCTAGGAAATTTTTTCTTTGGAACTATTGAGGGGCAAAAATGGCGTCCGCGGAAGTTTTTTTTTTTTTTGGTTCGCCTTTTTTATTTTATTGCCAGCGTCATTTTGCCTCAAAACTTTTTACCTTTATTTTTCAGGAAACATCGATAAAAACGAAGATTAGAACTCAAGGTTCAAAATTCCCTGGAAAAAATTTTTTTGGGGGCAAAATTTGAAATTTTCCTGACTTTTCCCAGACAATTCCAGGTTTTCCTGGAGCGTACGAACCCTGTAATTTAATAACCATATTTTCCTGTGTATTATCGGCGGGCGGCCTATAATCTGCAGGTTCTAAAATGGGCCTGAAGAAAAAAAAAGCTTCGTATAATCCCAGGTGTATAATACGATGTAAAAAAATAAAGTTTGAATTTAATATACCATTTGAGCAACTAAACTAAAAACGTGAAAAGGTAATTACTTTGAAGGCATAATCAAAATTTATCTAAAATATAATCTAAAATATAATGATTTCTTCTTGAAATCATGATTATAGTACGCTAATTACTTGAAAAGCAGAGTCAAAACAAAGGAGCAAACGCTCTGATCTTGTGCAAATGGCTTCCTAATTCACTGTATTTTTGCTTATTTTACATTGCCTGAATCGCGTAAGAGGAACATTCAAGCAACGTAAAATAACCAACATTTAGGCAGGCAGTGAGAAAGGACATGCAAGCTTTGTAAAATAAACAACATTCTGTCGGAGTACGGTCTCTATCGGTGAATCCTTATTGTACTGAGGCATCTGGTGTGGAATTCTTTTCTTAGGATCTAAAATAAAAATAACCCCCCAAAAAAGTTGGCGACTGTAGAGATTTTTTGGGGTCGCCAATTTTGAAAACTGAGTCGCCACGTGGCGAGTGGCGACCGTAAATCTTGACCTTTAGAAGACTGGGAAAGCAGCTTCCGATAACTTGAACTACCGACAACTTGAAGGTTTTAGCTGATCCCTTGGGACTTCGAGTTATTGAAAGTTAGCTGTATATAAAAACTTGTCTTCTGGTTTAATTCTCAAATGTTCTGTAGCTCTCCCAGCTTCAAGTTTTATTTATTTTTTAATGCACACCAATTGTTTATTTTCAGCAGTTTTTTGGATGACACTGGATTTACAGCAAGATGTCAGTTTCTAACTCTGTATTAATACAACCCTCTGGATGCACATTTTTTTAAAGGAATATGATCAAGTTAAATGCTGAAAACTTAATGAGGCCATCCCAAGCAAAGTCTTCATATATTTATCAAGTTTGAAACTTCAAATGAAGACTTGAATCTTACTTACCAAAGGCAATCCAACAGATATGGAAGACTAAATCAGATCACAATATTACAATTCCAAACAACCATTTTGTTTTGTAACGAAAAAATACATTACAAATCGCATGCATTAAAACAATGAACTAGTAGTCATTTTTGTTTAAATAAAAATGCATTCACTTGAATTGTGTTGAAAAAGATTTGTCTATATATATATATGCATTATTGGTAATACTTCGCAGCTACTTTACAAGGGCCGGTTTTAACCAATATTGTTCTTTTGTGGCCCTTGCCTTTCCTTTTGGAAATTGAGACTGATGGAGAAAGTTACAATATCAGAAGCTATGTTGCTGTTTGAAATTTCGAATTTCATTCTCCCTGCCTGAAAAGTTAGAGTGATATGAATATACAAATTGCTCTTTGACTTGAAACTTCTCATTTGATCTGGGTAAAGATTTCAAAAGTCAGCCACATTTATATCATATCATGGAGTGTATGCATATTTTTGTAGCAGCTTTTATGCGTTTCATCATAAAGCCATATCCTTAAAAATTAGTTAATTTCTGGATTATGTGATAAATCTTCATCAGTATCATTATTAAATTGAGTTATGGTAACCAGTTCACAAGTAAGTTGCCAAAACTGAAACCTTTGGACTCTTGCTAGAAATTTGCCATCTGCAAAAAACATCTCAATATAAATTATAGTAAAGGATTTCTTCTGTTCTGTTTTACTCCCTCCAACTTCCGCTTTTGAACTATTTTGACTGACATACTGTTGTGGACTGAACCATCCTTGTTACTCATTTTGATTCAAAACTTTCTGTGTCGTCAAACGTAAAGGTTGCCCTATTAAAAACACTGCATTCTCTTGTGGTTTCTGGTTGAAAGTACTCTTGAAAATTGCGAGTGAGAACATTCGCAAACCCGTTTTTACAAAATCATAAGTTTTGTGAATCTTGTGCAAACAAGGTTACAAATTCCTCAGCAATGGCAAATCATTTAAGGAGCACGTACAAAGATGGTAAAGTACTGTATTTGTGTGAGTATTGTTCAAAGACTTTTAAAAAACCTGCAGTTTTAAAAATGCACTTGAATGTTCATACCGGCGAAAAACCATTTTTGTGCCAATGTTGTTCAAAGGCATTTTCAGACTCTTCAAACTTAAGGAAACATATGAGAGTTCATACTGGCAAAAAACCCTATTCGTGTGAACATTGTTCAAAACCATTCACCCAAAAAGCTTATTTAAAACTACACATGCGTGTTCATACTGGCGAAAAACCGTATTCGTGTGAGACTTGCACAAAGACCTTTTCAGACGCTTCAAATTTAATGAAGCATATAAAAATCCATACTGGCGAAAAACTCTATCCCTGTGAGTTTTGTCCTAAATCGTTTTTTTATCCTGCACAATTGAAGCAACACATGCGAGTTCATACTGGCGAAAGACCTCATTCATGTGATTATTGTTCAAAGACATTTAGCAACAGTTCGGTCTTAAAAAAACATATAAAATCCCACTCAGGCGAAAAACCATACTCATGTGAATATTGTCCAAAAGCATTTTCTCAATTTGCTCATTTAAAGCAGCACATGTCGAGCCATACTGGCGATAAACCATATTCGTGTGACTGTTGTTCAACTGCATTTTCTCGTGTTTCAGACTTAAAAAGACATACGCAAGCCCACAGTGGCGAAAAACCCTACTCATGTGACATTTGTGCAAAGGCTTTTTCTCGTGCTTCTAACCTAAAGCAACACATGAGCCTCCATACTGTTAAGAAACCGTAGTCATGTGACTATTATCTGAAAGCATTTTTTCAACCTAAATTGTTAAGAGACATTTGGAGATCCATGCAAGTAAAAATTATATTTATGTGATCATAATTGGGAAAATTGCAAAATATTGAATTGTTCCATATTGGTGGGTATGTTGTTCAATGCCATTACCTAAAGCATTTCTTTTAAATGCACGTTTGAGAACCTGTACTTAGAAGAAAAAAAAATCTCCAACGACTATTATTTAAATGTGTGTCTCACAATCTGAGTGAAGAGAAATTGTTTGTTCAAATGTCTTAATGGGTATCACGGCATGATATTCCCTCCTTTCAAAAAACGTGATTGCAGGATCTGTTCTGACAAGGATGCATCACCTGTTACATGGGGGACGAAACTTAAATTTGCTCCAGAGTGTTTTCTTTGTAACAAACTTGAAAGTGTATAGGGCAATAATGGTCTTGCAGGCAGGTGTTTAAGTCTGACAACTAATAATATTGTCCGTTTTTCTCAAGAAAGCACTTGACTCCTCCCTCGTCACGTGGTATCCGATTATATTTTTGCTGTTTTTGGATGAAGGTATATTCGAAACATAGCATTTTGTTGTAAAGTGGCAGTTTTAAAATGTAAGAATAACTAAAATGACAACAGACAAGTGAAGCAAGTGATGTAAAGGACACTAAAACTTTTTTGCAGATTAAAATTCATGCCCAAGTTAAGGCTGTCTGGTTGTCTCCTTTAGAAGCGCGTGGATTGTGCACCGATCACCCCCGCGTAAAATGAAACTCTGCATTCGAGGAGTCGTGGCAAAATGCCTTCTTGTGAAAAACGGACAATACATATAAGAGAAACCCTTTTACTGAAATAACGACATTGAGCAGAAATGTTTCATTGCTCTGGCAGCCAGTATGAGTCCAGCAATATGATTACTTTTATCTTTCCAAAAGCGTCTTTGAATTCATTTTTTTAACCCATTCGATGACCAGCCCGAAAACCCTTAACGCGCATGCCGCAGATAACGAAACGAAGTTGCTTTTTGCTACGTTGTAATAACACTTTTCTCCCCATTTTGCTATCGGTATTTTAATGTTGTTTTTGCTGTTCAGCTTGCATTCGAAAATCGCTTCGCTTTATTTGTTTTTAAGCGCTGAATTAAATAGTGCAATAAAATACAAGGTTGCTAATATGTGCTGAAATATTCATACATTTACGCAGTACATAACAGGAAAATAAGAAACAATAGAGGATTGGACGAAAAGAAATTATTTTCATAACACTAATTATTTTACTAATTTATTTTTCTTTTTGCTTTTATCTCAGTATATCTTTTTTTTTCTTTTACTGTTAAACGTAAGATGATCTATCTTTCAAAAGGCCTCAACAAAACATTCTTCAAACAATTGACTGATTGATCCAACGTGTGAGCAAGCGGACAAAACGCTGAATGGACAAAAACGCTTTAAGTGTGGGAATGATATTCTAAGAGGATAAAAAGTATTCTTCGGTGCCTTTTGATATATTGTGACACTTCAAAACGACCAATAAACACAAAACCCTTTGATGGCAGGACTATGGTCGACTTTTATCGTAATTCAGGTGACTTTTAAATCCCGTCTGAATGCCCAGATATCAGTTGCTCAAGCGTGGGAAGTATTTTAAAGATAAATGATTACAAAAGATCAAAACTTGCGGCTAATCCCCTATTTCCCTAAAGGATACTTTTGTGCATGCAACTAAAAGCCCCCAGCTGAGAGAGGAATAACTAGACCGACTGGGAGGTCTGTATTCTCCAAGGACCCTCTTTGCAAACATCCGAGCAAGTTAGTTCCATTCAAAGAATGGTCAGAAGGTTTTAGTGTTTTGTGGTCAACCCTTCTACATTATTTTCTTACAACAAAACAGTTTAGCTCAGAAAGGAATTTCAAAGCAAGCTTTTATGCTCATATGACGGAACATGTCTTCAAAAGGAAAAAAAAAGGAGATCTTGCTTGAAATCGAGTCGGATTTTAAATCTTTTTTTTAAACATACTTGGATAAATTTTAGTTAGTTTCATAGGATTATTTACTAATTATGGCAATTTGATTATTGAAAAGAAACCAAATATTTAATTTATATTTTTAAAATCTCATAAAAGAAGGTACAATTAAAACATTGGAGCTATTTTAAGACAATAAATAAAATCTGAAAAAGAATGGGAGAAAAGGAATGTTTTGTTTCTTATGAGTAAAGCGTACAAAAAAAGAACTCAAGATATTATCATTTTATTCGTACTGTCGTATCTGTTTTATGTTTTACATAGTCAACTTTTACGTATAGTCAATGCGGTCGTCTTTTTTTTTTTTTTTTTTCGTGAAATAAAAAATATTCAAAACCGTATCACTAAAAATCCATCAAAGGGTGCCGCGAATATAAAAAGATATAATTTACGTTTCAAAATATCATGATTTAAAAATAAATAAGCACTAAAAAATAATAATAGTATACAAATAAATAAAAAGCGTAGTAAACACATTATAATAATAAAAAAAACGTACTCGTGCAAAATTAAGATACGTAAGATAATTTTAAAAAAAATATTGCGTAAAATAAATTATAAAATTTGAGGATTATGAACAATTTAGTGAAGGATACTTGCGTAAGAAGGTGGATTTTTGATAAAAAGAAAAACATATTTCTGTTTATTTGCTTTATTCAGGCATAGAAATATTGATAAATATGTAAGGAAATATTTTCACACTTGTTCATCAGGAGTTCAAATGCCAGAATGCTAAGAAACAAAGCTTCCACGAAAAGATAAAAATATAATGCCTGATTATTTGAAGCATTATACGTGTCCCATCAAAGAGTACTTGAAAAGTTAATATCTTAGTAAAATAAAATAAATTACAACAAGTTCTGTGAAATACTATTAGTTACATCCCTTTTGTCTAAGAAAAGAGCTTGATTACCGCTCCCCTAAAAGCTCCAGAACCCAACAGAGAAGCGCAATAACAGGGTTCTGCTCCTGGAAGAATCGCCGACACATATTCGGCCGAAGCAAAAACTGCTAAAAACGCCGTGACGACACAGGATCGTCGAGGGCAGTTAGGAACCATTTTCTTGCGACGAGCCTGAATCGGCCGGGGCAGTATTAACACAAACTGCGCGGCCGATCCTGTATCGGCCGGGGCAAGGAATGGGTTAAGAAATTTTCTTGGAATTTTGTCAAAAAACGCTTTCTAGGCCTTTAGCTTTTGATGGATATGGATGTCAACATTCGAGAAAAATGTTTTTAATGAGAGTGTTGTTCATGGACATGGTTCAAAAAGAAAAAGGAAGAACAATTGAAACATGAACCTTTACTGTTCTGCTTAGTTCAAAAAAAAAAAACCCTGTAACCTATCTAAACATAACATAAAAGTGACAATAATGAATATGGTTGGTACTATAGCATCTTTGAATTGAGGACTAAAAATTAAAAACAACCTAGGCACGCAGGACTATTTTTTTACGAAAATATGTTCCAGAGACCAAGCTAAACAAAGTGGGTAACACCCTACCCCAAGTATGAACTTCAATAGTAATAGTTCATAAATTGTTTAAAAGATCGCACTGGTTGTATGTTCCATATGTGAGTGTTTTTCTTTGTTATCTTTTTGACTCTCTTGAACAATTTCCTTTTTTGGACATAGGTTGTTTTTCCATCCTGTTTGTTTCTTTGTGTGGCAAAAACTATTTTACAACGTACGCACATCAATCAAACGTCTTAGCTGTGACTTTAAATTCAGTTCAAATGTTATGAAAATAAAAATAAAAAATTTTCGACTATGTAATTTTTTTCATTAGTATGAAGCTGTTTCAGATACTTTAACATAATTTAGTGTTTCGCTTACAAGTACTGAGAAACTGAGGCAAAATTTTTTGATGGTGAAGTGTCGTTAATTGCGAGTGAGGTGGAAGGCATTGACTTTGGCACATAAAAATAATCAAAAAACCTGACATTAATACACTAATTGTTATAGTTTTTGAGGTAGCAAAGATAAAAAGAGAGTCACTCTTTTTTACTGAAAGCGAATCTTTTTTTCCATTATTGGTATCTTTCATTTACTTTTTTTATATTTCAAAGAAACGTTTTGCTTTTGACACTGATAAAACGCATCAATGAACGAATCCATATTTTTCTCCGATGAAAACCCTTTGGATCATTTCCAGCCTATTTCTCAATATTCTTCGAGCACTTCTGTTGTTTATAATGGAAGGACTTGCCGGAATTTCAAAATCAATAAAAGGAAAACGGAAAGTTATATAAATGTATTGTTTGTGGCCTTTACGTTCTTGGAAAACCAGAGAATTGTATCCCGACAATTTGCATGTTTAGTTGCCGTTTTCGAGAACTGGGAGAACAGCTTCCCCAGTTCTTTGCAAAAACTGCAAAGAAATTGAATCTGTGACATCATCTCTCTGTGTTTTGCTTCGCAATTTGTTTGTAATGTGCTTGAAATGAGAACATCATTGTTTAATTTTTTGCAACAGTTCTTACAATATTTTTTTAGACTCCTGGCAAACTTTTAGAAATTAAATTAAATGTGAACGTGTCTCTCAAACGGCACTCGTAGGACTCACAAGTGGCCACCTTAAGTGGTCTCCTTTTTGAGTGTGACACAAAAATCTATCCCAATTGTAAAAAATGCTGTCCCATCCAGCTCCAGTTCATGTGCTCTAGATCATATTCTGTGATGCAAAGGTCTTTCAAAGGCGGACTTAACGGATCCCCTACTAGTCATTGATTCTTGTGCAGCTCCACCTGTTGCCAGAAAGCAAGGGCGCCCATATAGGGGGGCAAGGGGGGGCTCGAACTCCCCTTAGAAATTAGAACTTTCTTGCTTTTAGTACTTTTTAACCGACTTCAAAAAGGAGGCGGTTATCAGTTCATACCGTATGTATGGTTTTTTTTTTTGTTTGTCCACTCATAGCGTCTCACCTAGTGAATCGATTTCGATGATTTTTTTTTTAATGGATAGAGGATGGCTCAACTTAGGTCCCATTACTTTGTTTGACCATATTTGTTCTTTAGAAAAAAAGTTATGGGCAAAAAACAGTAAATTTCCCTATTAAATGATTAAAATGATATTGTAGCGAAGTTCGCACTTTTCATCCATGGATAACGGTGGCTCAGTGGTAGAATTCTCGTCTCCCACACGAGCGAACCGGGTTCAAATCCCGATTAGGACAACGTGAATTTTACTAAAATTTCGTTTCTACTGTTTCCCGTATTTTCTCGAATGTTCTATTAATTTCTGTATCTTTTCAAGTCTGGAAAGTTCCAGCACTTTTTCAAGTTGCATATAAGGAGATGTAACGTTCATTCGTGGTTCTGAATAAAGATACAGTGAAACCTGTGTAAGTTGACCACCTGCGGTGCACTGCTTTAGTGGTCAAGTTAAGCAGATGGTCAACTTACAGAGGTTGATTTATATGATAAGAGGTAATTCCGTGCATCAAAAAAGCGTTCAACTTAGACAAGTGGTCAACTTACAAGGGTGGTCAACTTTACAGGTTTTACTGTATCGAGTTGAGACTAACGAGTATTCGCTTCATTTGGCTTTCACATTGTCTTTGCTATCTTCATCTACGCGACTATATGAAATCCATTGTTACAAAAGTTTGCTGCCATATAACTATAACATTAATAGTAATTGTAATGATAATTTTGAATAAAGGCTTTTCTAAAGCAATACAGTAATATAGATCCGCACTTCTTACTAGGTAACTTCTTACTTTTACTGAAATATCTACATTTACACTAAAAAGAATGAAATAAAAAAAATTTGAAAAAAAAATAGAACCGACTTCAAAATTGCTCTAAAAAGTGAAAAATAATTTTATTCTTTAAACACCATCGATAATACTTTTAAACATAATTTTTGAAGTTGGCGCAAAAACAAAAAGTAAAATCCATTGTAACCATGCTTCGTTCATATTTTTATCAAAAAATCATCCTAAACTTAGGAACGAAACATTTATATCGTTACTCAAATATGCTGTCATCAATGCGTAATGCATGTGGTAGTGAAGAAACTGGACGTGGTTAAATTTATACTTGTAGTTGAGTTATGGCTGTGAATGATTTTATCGATCGTTTTTGCGCCAACTTCAAAAATTATGTTTAAAAGTATTATCGATGGTGTTTAAAGAATAAAATTATTTTTCACTTTTTAGAGCAATTTTGAAGTCGGTTCTATTTTTTTTTCAAAATTTTTTTATTATATTCGACGACCCCAATGAGACTAAAATAACAAAGTGGAACAGAACAGACGATAAGGATTATGTTCGTTTTCTTTCTCGATTGCAACGTTTATTGCTCGATCCGACGAGAAATGCTGTGAAATTTTAGACTGTCTCTGGATTGCACAGGAGCGGCACTATCTTAAGCATAAATCTTGCCGATGGACTTGACTCGTAGTCAACAGTTCACATGTGCTGTCTTTGGCATAACGTAGAGGAACTTGCAATACGATGCTCATTTTTATATTCGACGACCCCAATGAGACTAAAATAACAGAGTGGAACAGAACAGACGATAAGGATTATGTTCGTTTTCTTTCTCGATTGCAACATTTATTGCTCGATCCGACGAGAAATGCTGTGAAATTTTAGACTGTCTCTGGATTGCACAGGAGCGGCACTATCTTAAGCATAAATCTTGCCGACGGACTTGACTCGTAGTCAACAGTTCACATGTGCTGTCTTTGGCATAACGTAGAGGAACTTGCAATACGATGCTCATTTTTATATTCGACGACCCCAATGAGACTAAAATAACAGAGTGGAACAGAACAGACGCTAAGGATTATGTTCGTTTTCTTTCTCGATTGCAACGTTTATTGCTCGATCCGACGAGAAATGCTGTGAAATTTTAGACTGTCTCTGGATTGCACAGGAGCGGCACTATCTTAAGCATAAATCTTGCCGACGGACTTGACTCGTAGTCAACAGTTCACATGTGCTGTCTTTGGCATAACGTAGAGGAACTTGCAATACGATGCTCATTTTTATATTCGACGACCCCAATGAGACTAAAATAACAGAGTGGAACAGAACAGACGATAAGGATTATGTTCGTTTTCTTTCTCGATTGCAACGTTTATTGCTCGATCCGACGAGAAATGCTGTGAAATTTTAGACTGTCTCTGGATTGCACAGGAACGGCACTGTCTTAAACATAAATCTTGCCGACGGACTTGACTCGTAGTCAACAGTTCACATGTGCTGTCTTTGGCATAACGTAGAGGAACTTGCAATACGATGCTCATTTTTATATTCGACGACCCCTATGAGACTAAAATAACAGAGTGGAACAGAACAGACGATAAGGATTATGTTCGTTTTCTTTCTCGATTGCAACGTTTATTGCTCGATCCGACGAGAAATGCTGTGAAATTTTAGACTGTCTCTGGATTGCACAGGAACGGCACTGTCTTAAACATAAATCTTGCCGACGGACTTGACTCGTAGTCAACAGTTCACATGTGCTGTCTTTGGCATAACGTAGAGGAACTTGCAATACGATGCTCATTTTTATATTCGACGACCCCTATGAGACTAAAATAACAGAGTGGAACAGAACAGACGCTAAGGATTATGTTTGTTTTCTTTCTCGATTGCAACGTTTATTGCTCGATCCGACGAGAAATGCTGTGAAATTTTAGACTCTCTGGATTGCACAGGAGCGGCACTATCTTAAGCATAAATCTTGCCGACGGACTTGACTCGTAGTCAACAGTTCACATGTGCTGTCTTTGGCATAACGTAGAGGAACTTGCAATACGATGCTCATTTTTATATTCGACGACCCCAATGAGACTAAAATAACAGAGTGGAACAGAACAGACGCTAAGGATTATGTTTGTTTTCTTTCTCGATTGCAACGTTTATTGCTCGATCCGACGAGAAATGCTGTGAAATCTTAGACTGTCTCTGGATTGCACAGGAACGGCACTATCTTAAGCATAAATCTTGCCGACGGACTTGACTCGTAGTCAACAGTTCACATGTGCTGTCTTTGGCATAACGTAGAGGAACTTGCAATACGATGCTCATTTTTAACCGACTTCAAAAAGGAGGCGGTTATCAGTTCATACCGTATGTATGTATTTTTTTTGTTTGTCCACTCATAGCGTCTCACCTAGTGAATCGATTTCGATGATTTTTTTTTTAATGGATAGAGGATGGCTCAACTTAGGTCCCATTACTTTGTTTGACCATATTTGTTCTTTAGAAAAAAAGTTATGGGCAAAAAACAGTAAATTTCCCTATTAAATGATTAAAATGATATTGTAGCGAAGTTCGCACTTTTCATCCATGGATAACGGTGGCTCAGTGGTAGAATTCTCGTCTCCCACACGAGCGAACCGGGTTCAAATCCCGATTAAGACAACGTGAATTTTACTAAAATTTCGTTTCTACTGTTTCCCGTATTTTCTCGAATGTTCTATTAATTTCTGTATCTTTTCAAGTCTGGAAAGTTCCAGCACTTTTTCAAGTTGCATATAAGGAGATGTAACGTTCATTCGTGGTTCTGAATAAAGATACAGTGAAACCTGTGTAAGTTGACCACCTGCGGTGCACTGCTTTAGTGGTCAAGTTAAGCAGATGGTCAACTTACAGAGGTTGATTTATATGATAAGAGGTAATTCCGTGCATCAAAAAAGCGTTCAACTTAGACAAGTGGTCAACTTACAAGGGTGGTCAACTTTACAGGTTTTACTGTATCGAGTTGAGACTAACGAGTATTCGCTTCATTTGGCTTTCACATTGTCTTTGCTATCTTCATCTACGCGACTATATGAAATCCATTGTTACAAAAGTTTGCTGCCATATAACTATAACATTAATAGTAATTGTAATGATAATTTTGAATAAAGGCTTTTCTAAAGCAATACAGTAATATAGATCCGCACTTCTTACTAGGTAACTTCTTACTTTTACTGAAATATCTACATTTACACTAAAAAGAATGAAATAAAAAAAATTTGAAAAAAAAATAGAACCGACTTCAAAATTGCTCTAAAAAGTGAAAAATAATTTTATTCTTTAAACACCATCGATAATACTTTTAAACATAATTTTTGAAGTTGGCGCAAAAACAAAAAGTAAAATCCATTGTAACCATGCTTCGTTCATATTTTTATCAAAAAATCATCCTAAACTTAGGAACGAAACATTTATATCGTTACTCAAATATGCTGTCATCAATGCGTAATGCATGTGGTAGTGAAGAAACTGGACGTGGTTAAATTTATACTTGTAGTTGAGTTATGGCTGTGAATGATTTTATCGATCGTTTTTGCGCCAACTTCAAAAATTATGTTTAAAAGTATTATCGATGGTGTTTAAAGAATAAAATTATTTTTCACTTTTTAGAGCAATTTTGAAGTCGGTTCTATTTTTTTTTTTTTTTTCAAAATTTTTTCCTTTGCAAAAATGTAAAAATATTTCTTCTCCAGCCATTAATGAATAAGTTATTAAAAATGTCAAATTTTAATGACTGTAATCTGTCCCGAAATTGGCAATTTTGCATATGGGAGCCCATGCCAGAAAGGATATCTAAATTTGCAAATTGGTGGAGTAAAATTTCCCGGCCTCCGAATCATAAGGTTGCAAAACGTTACATTTTTATTGCATTCCATTTTTCTTTTTTAGATTTTCAAAATCCATCTCCTTTTTGGGGACACCTGTTGTGATCAATACTTCTTTGCAGTGTGCAGTATTTCAGCATTCTTTGCAGTGAAACTACATTACATTACGGCAAAATGATCAATGTAAAGTTTGCGTAGTTACAGAAATTTCATTCTGTGACGTCATGTCCGGCGTTCAGCAAAGTCTTGTTCGCATTAGAGCCGCTATATAGATAAGCCGACGCATCAACTTGAGTTTAGCCATTTTGGATCGGATTTTTCATTGTTGCCCTGCTAGGGTTACCATAGCAAAGTTTTGGATTTCGCCAAATTTGCCGAAAATAATGTTTTATTTAATAAACAATTCACGTGTCGTAAATCGTGCATAATAATTGCTCGCAGTGAACAATTACCAAACCCGATAACTTACCAGAAAAGACAACCACTCAAACATGCACTCCAATCCAAAATGGCTCATCTTAAGCTGATGCGTCGGCTCGTATATATAGGGGCCTTAGTTCGCATAGATGCCTTCAGGATTTTTGATTTGTTTATTGCACATTTTGAACAAATAAGATGTACGACTTTTTCTTTTTTTCTGATGACAATTTTCGAACGTTCCACAAGATTTTTTTCTCAAACGATTGCAAACTTTTTATCTAAGTTTTTTTAAAAGCATTTTGGGGAAAGTTGTCATTATTTTTTATGGCAGTAATGTTCCTATCAATTTTTCTCTGAAGGTATACTCTCAGTAATCCATTATGCACAGTATGTGTATGTGATCATTAGCATAATGTCATATATGAAAATTTTTGAAGCTTGAGGGTATAATACGCTATGTGTCTAAAAAATGTTTGGGAGCATGCAGCGTATATGGATTGTACCACTATTCGAACACCACTGGTTTAAGGATGTTGTACTGATATTATTTTAGATTAAATTGTGCGTATGTTGACTGGTTTCCTTTTTCGTTTTGCTGTATTTGCCATACAGATATTTTAATATTTTGGCGAATTGTTTAAAATTCCAAAGAATTTTTTGTTTTTTTAAAAGGTGTGTACGCATTTTAGTTAAAGAGAAATGATAATTTTACATCAGAAGAAAGAAATGGGGGGGGGTGGAGTTACATTTTTATTTATTCAATGGCTTTCCTTTTAAATCTTTGCCCTGGCATCGCCTTGCGGATACTGCTAGTGGGTCATTCTGTGTCAAATTAACACACTGATTTTACCTTAGCATCTCAGATTTTGATAAAATTCGGTATAGACATAGAAAAATTTATTTATTTATTTATTTTTATTTATTTTTTATTTATTTATTTATTTTTTTTTTTTTTTGAAAAATATGAAACGGTTTTGAAGATACAGCTCTGTAAAAGTATCAAAAATAGGTCAAAACACGTGAATGACCCAATTTTCAAAATGACCTAGAATCTTCTTTAATTAAGATAGAGAGCTGAAACAGAAGCCATTTGACAGCCTTTTTAATGACCATTCCAATGATATGCAACATGATTAGGTCTAAAATAATTTTTTTTACTGTAATTTAAATTAAAATTTAAATTTTATATTTCTCAAAATGCGCCACCTCAATTTTTTTTCAAATTTTGTTTAAATGTTTATACATTACTGAAATGGCTGTCAAAGTTTTAAGATGGAATCACAATGGGTTCATGTTGAACTATTTCATTGTGGGATCTAAAACACTCATCTCATAATACAGCATGTTTTAAGTAGAGAAAAATTTATCCAAGGCTGAAATTAATTCTATTTGAATTGGATTGTGTCAAGTAACTGATTGCAAGAGTGTTTCCTTGTTTGGAGTTCATCTGTGTGTTTGTAAAGGGGGGGATTTTTATATTGTTCTGAAATTTAGTGTTTTTTAAAATTTATCGCATAGTTTGATAAATTTGGGTGAAAAATTGAAAGTAGAATTACTCTATGTTTTTTAAGCTGCTGGTATTAGATAATCAAGTTCTTGATCACCATCTTCATAGTTTTGAGGGTGATGCATTACAAACTACATATGAGTTCCGCTCTGACTTGTTAGTATGCAAGGTTTAGGCTTACGTCCAGCACATTTCACGAAATGTACCTTTAAGGGAACTGGGACGTTTTATACATTCAAAAAATTGATTTTTCAATTTTAGCTGCATAAAATAAGGGACACTTCCCTGATTCCAAAAATGTATATATTGTGTGGGTATCAAATTCTGAAAGCTAATTAATTTACTATTTAAAATGTAAACAAAAAAGCCCCGCCCCTTTTAAAAGGACGGTATCTGGATTGAATATTGACAAAAACCATTGTTTTCTTTCATCAAATATTTCATGATTCAGTTACTTTTACTCTTTTTTTCTATTTACATAACTTAAACTTCGAAAATGCCTCGGCATAAGCAGTTCGGGAAGCGTATCGCATGCCTACTAGGATTGTCAAGGTCAGCACGTTTTCCCGTTTTTCAGAAAACACATTTTTTTTGAACTTTAGGTACGCTTAGATAAAATTCATATCGATGTATGATTATGAAACTTTGTATTATAACATATACAAGCATTTTGCATGTGTTAAATTTATTTTTACTTTTGCTTAGGTAGGTACTATTGTATTTTTAGGAGGCAAATTTTACTGAAAAATCGTTTTTTTTTTTTTTTTTTTTTTTTTCAGGATTTTATGCAATACTATATTTGAACATTTTTTGTGGATTTTTAATTTAAAGGTAACTGAAAAATAATAGGCTCACTGTAATTTGTGACCTTTTGCCTGTATAGTATTGAAGTTTAGAGTGATTTAATTCAAAATTGTATTTGCTAAGCGTACCTATTTGCAGTCATAAATTTTCAAACTATCGTGCAACTATATATTTTCTATTTACTATTCAAAATTACATTCTTTAAGGAAAAAAAATATTTTCACTGGTTTATGATGAGAAGATTACATTCTTTCTATACGCAATAGTTTTTAAGTCACACTTGATTTTAAAACGAATAAACACCTCGTGTTTGCAACGAAAAATTTGACTCTTTTCAATGCCGAGAACGTCCCGGTTCCCTTAAATAGAAATTTTTTCTGTTTATCTATATATATAAAAATGGAGTTTAGTAAATTTGTTCCCTAAGATCTCAGAAACTACCCGGCAGATTCGGCTGAAACTTTCAGATTTTATTCAGTTTGGTACTGGGAAGGTTTATAGGCTAGTTCTAAAAAAATCCGATTGATAGTTCCCTTTTTATTCCAATTTTAGTCCCAATTTTCGCATAAATGCCTCAATATGACGGTGAAAAAATACGTGCACATATTAAAATTATGTGTCCATCGAAAGCGCTTATTTTTCTGCTGAAGATGGCATCTGTTAGAAAGTTCTAAGTTGTATGAAAAACGAGTTATGAGCTTTTTTTTGTTCCATGTTCGAAGGCTTTCCTCAACCCAATTCATTATTTAGTGTATCATCTCAAGCTCATAGCTAGAATTGTTGAATATTTTTGTGTTTCGTCTGACTGTTTGAGGCTTTTCTCAAGTCAAATCTCAAAGTAACGTTTTTTCCCCAAGATTGGCTAATAATAACTAGATTTGGCTGATTATTTTCCATTTAAACGGAACTTTTGTGTAATTAATGGTTTTTTTTTATTATTTGTGCTGATTGGACACTTAATCATTATCCAATCTAACAGCAGAAACTTCGCCAAAATTTATGCAGAAAGATTTCAGTAGCGGATGCATTTGGCAGTTTTTTCAACTGTCGCGGTTTTTGAAGCCAAAGACTACGTAATAATGTTTGTCAGCTTTCACCATGTACACAAAATATCGCCAATCAAAGATACTAAAAAAAAAAATACTGTGTAAAATAATTCAACAACCAAATTAGGCAAATCCATAAATCGCACAAAAACTTCCATTAATTTTTCTTTTTGCACGATTTCAAACAATCGCCAAATTTTACTACTTATTTTAGAAACATTTCAGATGAAACCGTTTAGCGCCTTTTTTTTTTTTGACCAAAAGTATCTCAGCATCTGGCAACAATATTTCTATAATAAAAATTAGTAAGGAGGAGGAGTATTATCGAAAGTGTCCCAAAATGATTTTCGCAAATTTGGTAAGATTTTAAACTGCACCAAGTGCCCACAAAAATTGAAATTTTCCAAAATAACTAAAGCAAGTGTAAGGGGAACACGGGCGGCTACATTTTTTAAAACAGTTCGTACATCAAGAGCCATACAGAGAAAGTTTTAGATTTTTAAAAAAAAAGTACTAACAGATAAATCTTTTTAAACATGTAAAGTTTAATTTCATATTTCGGAAATTCTTCAAATTTGTATATGCTTAAATGCTGTGCTTTCTTTTCTAATTGAATACTATTTTGTTCTTTATACTTATTGCTATTTTAGTTTAATGAGTAAGGAAGAAGCTCAATTTTTAATCACGTCGAAAAGGTTTGTTTTAAATTCTCTCGCTTAAAACAGAAAACAAGGGGAAGTAACGATTGATTCTCATAATTATTACTGACCCAGGCAACGCCGGGTATTTTTACTAGTTTTATATAAAACTGAAATTGTAGAGAATCGACCTTTGGGATGTTTTTACTTTTCCCTATTATATTGGGGAAAAAAATACATCCCAAGAAGTTGCTGAAAAGAAGGGGGTATTTAATAAAGAGAATGTAGTTACTTTGTGGGTGGGACTAACTAAAATGCTTGAACACCCTTTAAAAAACCTAAATGAAATAAACAAATAATCCACAACTCCATTGTTTATCACCAAATTCGCCAAGCGACTTTCAAATTAAAAAGAAAATCAACATTTGCACAATGAAGTTAACAAAAATGACGACAGCTCGGTAACCAAATCAAGAATCCACCGGTTCTACTATTCCAACGCAACCGTATACCGAAGATGACGTCATTGCTAGCACATTTAATCTAAGGCCTATATATATATATATATATTTAATAAAAGTGAAAAATATTGAAAAGACCACATCAAGAGCCCATAGATGCGCAACGCAGCAGAACTAAAAAGCCAAGTAAATATAAAATTAAGCAATCAGAATTTCAAATATCAAACAAGTTATAAATAATAAATAATGATAAAAGGAAAAATGCAAACAGCTATTAAGTAGGAATAGATAAAGAGTGAATCCAGAGCTCATCAGCCGTTGAGGATTCATTAATTATGGTCAAAAGACCAAAATTTTAACTATGAACTAGAAGAGAATGTTTAAGCTCCAGTACATGCAATATAGAGTAACAAAGGGCAAAAGCACCAGTTTATTGTTTATTGTTTTTAGCTTAGCAAGTGGTGCTTTTGCCCATTGTTACTCTATATTGCATGTACTGGAGCTTAAACATTCTCTTCTAGTTCATAGTTAAAATTTTGGTCTGTTGACCATAATTAATGAATCCTCCACGGCTGATGAGCTCTGGATTCACTCTTTATCTATTCCTACTTAATAACTGTTTGCATTTTTCCTTTTTATCATCATTTATAATTTGTTTAATATTTGAAATTCTGATTGCTTAATTTTATATATATATATATATATATATATATATATATATATATATATATATATATATATATATATATATATATATATATAAATAATAATAAAAGTGAAAAATATTGAAAAGACCACACCAAGAGCCCATAGATGCGCAACGCAGCAAAACTAAAAAGCCAAGTAAATACAAAATTAAGCAAACAGAATTAGAAATATTAAACAAATTATAAATAACAAATGATGATAAAAAGGAAAAATGCAAACAGCTATTAAGTAGGAATAGAAAAAGAGTGAATCCAGAGCTCATCAGCTGTGGAGGATTCATTAATTATGGTCAAAAGACCAAAAAAAAAATTTTTTTTTTAAACTATAAAGTAGAAGAGAATGCTTAAGCTCCAGTAAATGTAATATAGAGTAACAATGGGCAAACGCACCACTTGCTAAGCTAAAAACAATAAACTAGAGCTCAAACCTAAAACTAAAAGCAGGGGGTTTCGTCTCGACTAATTAGGAAAACAAGTTCCGATAATTAGCCTTCCACGGGACAGTACCTGCCAATAACAAAATTGTCTTACCTTGAAATCCGCGTAAACAAATCCTGTCCGTTGTTCAGCCTGATAAAAAAGCCTATCCATTCGGTCTTTTGACCATAATTAATGAATCCTCCACGGCTGATGAGCTCTGGATTCACTCTTTATCTATTCCTACTTAATAGCTGTTTGCATTTTTCCTTTTTATCATCATTTGTAATTCTGTTTGCTTAATTTTATATATATATATATATATATATATAGCAGCTCTAATTTAATCTAAGGCCCCTGCTCTAATTTAATCTAGAGCAAGTATATAGATAGGCCGGCACATCAGCTTAACTTTAGCCATTTTGGATCGGATTTTTCATTGTTGCACTGCTAAGGTTACCACAGCAAAGTTTCGGAACAAACTTGATCCAGTTCTTCGCAGCGATTCGCAACTCCAGAGCTCGAATACGCTGCCTTGCGGGGATTAACAATACTACAGAAAAAGGTAAATCATTCCATTCCACTTGTTTTCTTTGAGGTAAATCACAGGCTTCAGACAGTTTGTGGTGTAATGTAATTTCAGAAGAATAGAAAAGAAAGTTTCCCACATACACGATGAAAAATTACTGTCATTCAGTAAGCTTCAAAGCAAGTTATAAGTTATGGTATTTGTTTGTTTTACCTTTGCATCCGCTGATGTTTACATTTCTTTAACATGTGTTAAATTTAGTCAAATAAGCGATTGCTCGGCTGTTAATTGTGCAAACAGCTCCACAAAAAAGGATTTCAGCTCTTCAGGTTTCCAGCAGATGCAGAAAGAAAAAAAGAAATGGATAATTAATAGCCGACGAAGTGACTGGCAGCCTGGAAATGGAGCTCGTTTGTGTGAGGTTAATATCGATTTATTTTTCGTGATTTTAATATCATTACGTTATAAATACTCTGTAATCTTTGCTAATATGTTGCAGTGCTCTACGGAATATTTTTTTTATTCTGTACTAGCTGTACCCGCACTACGATGCCCGTGCTAAAAATTTAATTGAAGTCCATTGAATAAAAAAATTGATGCGCCCTCCCCCTCTGATGTGAAATTATCATTTCTCTTTGTATAAAATGCGTGCACACCTTTTAAAAAATAGAAAAATCTTTTAAAGTTTCTTTGGAATTTAAAACTTTTTGTCAAATCATTAAATTAGATTTACAGATGCATTGAAACTCTATTTAGCGAGTGAAGAGGTTTTTACTGCAATTTAAAATATTTCGCCAAATAAACAAAAAAAAAGACATCAAATACTATCTTTCAAATTTAAAAATAGTTCCGCAACTCTATTGTTTATCGCCAAACTCACCCAGCAAAGACTCTATCATAATCCATCCGGCTAATGAAAAAAAAACATCCAGTGGAACATTCAAAAGTCATCATCAGAAAAAAGTAGAAAATGTCATACGTTTCACTTGTATGAAAGCAAATCAAAAGTCTTTTTCTTTCAAAACAAATCGCTAAAACAATGAATTGCTTTTACGGTTGCTTTAATAATCTTAGACTGAACTGTTCAGCGCCTAACGCGCCAAGCGACCACGCTACCGGAACCCAACCCTTTTGCGAGTGAAGCGGATGTTTTTTCTTTGGCAATAATAAATGTTTCACCAAACAAACAAAAAAATATAAAAACACATTAACAGTAGCTTTCAAGTCTTTATAAATTAAGAGCTGCGTTGCCCGGCTTTGCCCGGTCTATCTTGAGAATAAAAATTGTGTCAAGTGACATATATTCAACAATCAGGCTTAAATAAAAGAAAAAAAACACCATGCAAAATTACCCTTCCAAACAATGACGACAGATATTAAAATACTTTTAAGAAATTAAAATGCGAAAGATGGATTTTAAAAGCGTAACCGTGGAAACACGAAATAAAATAAGTTTAAGAAATTAAATGCAAAAAAAGGAAAGAAACAATGGATTCAAAAAGCATAACCGTGAAAACGCGAAAATAAAATGGTTGACAACCTGAATCAAAATGACATTTTTGGAATTTGATTTAAAAACGCTTGTAAATTTTTTCCCTTTGAAAATATAGAAACTAAGTTTTTCAACCATAGGTCGAGAGAGATCTGGAGTAAAAAATGTCGCTTTTTCCAATGGTGTCAAAAAGAAAACTGTAGGACAATTCCTTCATTTTTTATTGATAGATTTAATGAAGAAAGTAGTGCCTAAATTTCAGCAAAGCCTTAAAAAGTTCGAGTTAAAAACGCAGAATACTCCCGCCGTAACTAAGTTAGAGCATTGAAGAAATTGTTTAGAACGCAGAAAATTCTACCCTTTTCAACGATATATAATATTAATATGTGCAAGTAATTTTTCACTCCCATATTCGGGAATTTATGTGAAATTTGGGGCTAAATTGGAATAAAAAAAGAACAATTAATCGAATTTTTTCGAATTATAGCTCCTGTTACTCAGTAAGAAAGCACCTTTCATATAGTGAAAAAAATTTCAAATAGGTGCAGTGGTTCCGGAGATTACCTGGAACATATAAACACATAAAAATCCGCCCTCTCTCTTTATAATATTAGTATACAGTCGACTCCTGCTACAACGCGATTCAACTTACGCGAAATGACCATAACGCAAATTTTTCACGAGTAAGCAATTTTAGAGCTGACGCAAATTAATTATCTACAACACCAATTTTTTCGAAAGGAAGTATTGACTGCGTTATTTACAACTAAATATTGATTTTGCGAATGTTATTACATCCCTTTAGCATCACTGACAGCAAAAGTTCCCACATCAAATTAGTCTATGGATTGTGTCGTTAATGCATGAAATAACCGCTCAGCATCTTTCATTTGTTTTTGTTTCTTTCTAAACAATAAAGTTGATGAAATATAATGGCACCTTTGTGCGCTATTTTATCTAAAGTATGAAGATGGGGGAGGAAAGAAAGTTTCTGACAAAAAAAATAGGGTTAAGGTTCTTGATATGTTTGAACATTTACAAAACGTCGACGGTAGCAACGCAATGAGTTTGAGTAAATCGTCTATATGACATACAATTAAAAGTCAAAACAAAAAGGTATCCGTAAAAGTTCAGAACTTGGTTCAATATTAAAGTGTGCAGAGTCTAAGCAAAGTAAATACTATGAAAATGGAAGATGCTCTTGTATTGTTGTTTAAAGAGATTATGAAGAGGGGCACTTGCCATAAATGGAAACGTTATGAAAGACAAGGCGAAGTAACTGTATTTTAAACTATACTAGATAAGAATAATGATCTGATCATGGAGCATAAACCATCATCATCTTCCTTTTTTAACTCATTAATATTATTACTGTATCTACTGCACAGTAATATTATAGTGCAGCATTTTATTATTACTACATACTGTGCGTACCGTGTTGTTTTATGTTATGTCTTTCCCTCCCATCGATCATTCATTTTGTGCACACACATCTCAAAGTATTTTATGTTGAACAAAACAGCCTTTTTTTTATTTATTTTTTTTATTTTTTAATGATACTTTTATTTAATAATAATACAGCTACAGTCAGGGCCGTATCCAGAGGGGGGGGCCTGACGGGCCCGGGCCCCCCCCGAAACCCGAAATGTTTTGTACCGTAAAACAGAAGGTTTTTTTTCTTTAAATTCTTGATGTCAGAAAAGGAAAATAACAAAGTTTTTTTTTATTCTTAATTTTGCTACTATTCAAAATTTATAATATTTTGCAGAAATGCAGAAAAAGCAGTTCTAGTTCTCATTAGCTGCAAGGCACACTTGAAATTTAGACCTTTAATTAGGACTTCCTGCTCTCTTTCCCAATTCAGTTCAGGGAAGTCCAGGGTTAAAGCAGGCCCTTTGTCAGTTCGGTAGACTTTTCAAGTCTACCAAACTGCCTTCTGTGCACTTCCTCCTCCCGGGGCTTGCACAGAAATTTTGGGGCTGTCACAAATGCTTCTTTTGGGCCCCTCCATATTGTTTACCCATGTTTTCAACCCTAGGTTTAAAAATATTAGGCCCCATTTAAGCTCGGGCGCGGGCCAACAGGTGTCACTTCTCCCCTCTGTGCACGACCCTGCCCTCCTCCCCCTAAAACTCTTATAAAACTTACACTGTACTGATTTCGAGCCGGGGACTCCCCAAAGGCTGGGCCCCTAGTTTCCGATTAGGCGAGTATCTTGTTACCAAGATGTGCCAAATTCAGCTCCTTGATACATCCTGAGTAAAAAATGCAAAAATCACGATTCTCGCGTTTTTGTAGCATAATTTTCAAGATCATTTTTGTGACTGATATGTTTCTTGTCTTGCATTTATTTAATGCCGAATTCAGTATCGTGGAAGTTCTTTTGTTACTGCTTGTTTTTTCTCTTACTTCTACTGCATACTGTTAATACCTTTAGTATGAGGAAAAAAACAACACTTACTCTACTCTCTTTCATTTTCTGCACTACTTGTGATGAAAAAAAAAGTTTGTTTCGAGAAATATTTCGTTGCATTTATTTTTAACTTAAAACGGGTGTGTCTTACAAAGTTATAATCATTTTGTAAGACTGTGCAATCAACTTCTGAAAAGTGTAAATAAAGAGCTTCAAATAATTTCAACTGTTTGAGCGTCTTTGAAAATTATTTAAGTTTTTGAAATTCCTTGAAAAGTTCTTCAATTTTGTATCTTATCAAGAAAATAAAGTATGAATTGTCCAAATGGCTAGAATATTACTTTTCCGTTCTTATTTTCTGAATGTCTACATCATTTCTTTTAAACTATTTTGTACAATTTTCATACTGTATGGCATTTAATGAAAAAAAAATGGGAGTAGGGTTAGTGATCAAAAGCAAACTTCACTAAAAGCCAATGTGAGCAGATGACTGGGTGATTCTCTTTTCTCCTCTCTCATTTTTCCTCTCTGTCCATTAAGTTCCATGATTTGTGGAGCAAGCAATTTTTATTTTGTTTGTAAATTCTGAAATGCATTATTATCACGATTACAAAGTTAAATCCTACGATCAATTTCGTTATAAAGTTGTAGCTCCTCTGGATAAAGCTCACTAGTTTCCATTTCACAGGCTTCATAGTTACTTTTTAATTTTACCCACACAAGTAAAGGGTTAATTCGAAACATCGTTTACGCGCTTTGCAGATGACCAGAAATGGAAATGAGAGTCTTGCTAGACGCAGGCGATGAAATCACGTGGTATTTTCCATTTCTTGCCAAGTCTTTAAATTTGGCGAATTTTCGTAAGATTTCGACATACTTTAACCCCCCATATCTCAAAAACAAAAGAACGAGGGCACACAATATTTGGGTCAAATTTTTTTCTAAAGATACTCTTTCGAATGCGACCATTTTTAACTTTTTTCATGATTACTGAACTCGTGATGTTTCCTGGTCAGGCCCGATCACCATACCCCCCCGTAAAATCGTCTGTCTGCTGGAAGCGTCTCCATTGACGGCGGCCTGACATTCTCTTCCATCATACGTATACTACGAGACAAAAACAAATAAAAAAAGACAGAAATAATGGCATGAATATTGCCCATTCTAGAAGTTCCTTCATTTACGTCTTACTTCACGTGCGTTGGAGAACTGCACATTTCACATCACTTACATAACTCAGTGACGTGTGTCTACCCTGAAATTTGCATAAATTTCTGTTCACGCCTTAGTGTTGCATTTTCATTGCCAAATACTGTAATTATAATTAGAGCAAGGGCGGATTCAGGGGAGGGTCAAAGGGTCAGCTGACCCTTGTTGGCCCTCGGGAAAAGGACCAACGGATGTGGAATGGTAAGTTCGGGAGAAATGAAGCAATGGAAACTGAATTTCAATTTAAATAACATTTTATTTAAAAGATATGTATAAGTATAAATAGGAAAAACAAATATTCAACATTTATAAAATCAAATCCCCATAAACAAATTAAATATTCCCCCCCCCCCCCCCCCAACATACATCAACAAGAAATATCACATTATTCGTTTTCTCTAAATTTCAGTTCTAAAACGTCCTCAATAAACAACCCTAAACAAAATGCCACATTGTTGGTACTGTCCAAGAAAACTATATTTAGAAATTTCATACCCTTGGAAGTCCACACATAAGTACTTGGCACACAAAACATGAAGGCCACATCCATCAATAGGATGAACTTTTGAGTTGAAAAAAAAACACGTCCACTCGTAGACGACAGACCATCCTCTGTCAATGGTCACTGCATTCCAGGCACACCCATACCACAGTAGAGGACTCCTCACCATATGCAGTACAGGAAATTATTTACCTGGTTTCTATGCCAAACAGGAGAACATTCAGTAGTAGAGGACACACAGTCTATTAGAGGTCTCCTCACCCTAATAGGGGACACATAGTCTATGAGAGATGCCTCACCCCACACTGAACCCGTACGGTCCGACCAGCTCGGAACCTAGGATGAGCAGCTTCGGATCCTCCGGTCCTGTTAAGCCTAATTCGCAATACATCAACTTTCTTTCTAATTTTATTTTTTACAAAACCGCCTTCCAAACATAGGGTACTGTTTTAGAACCTATCCCGCACTTCTAGCAGGCAAAACGAATTTTTATTTTACATTTCTTTAATAAACTTCCACGTCCGCTGCGTGGACAAATCAACCAGAGCTCACATGCTCACATCAAAACAAACCGTCTGCAGAACGGAAGCAAATCATAAGAGATCGATTGATTGATTGACTTTCTATTTAAACCATCACTGTTACCCCGACGCAATGACGTGACGTCATCAACCCTCCTGCAGCAATATTTTTCTACGACTATTATAAAATTTCAATATTTTGAAGCAGAAAAAATAGTTAATGGAATCAATATTAATCTTTTTTTTTAGCTAGTTTATAGCTGCAATCTCTTATATTCCAAAGCTTACGGTAATATGACCAGTTTGTCAGTCTAAAGAAATGGGCATTTGAGTTTTGATGAAAATTTGAGGGAATATGATCAATGGCGCAGGTTGCGCCATTAAAAATTTAGGGTGGGAGGATTGGAAAAGGTTGTGCTCTCATTTGGGGGCGGAGTACACTTCACCCTTAGAGGGGAGGCATCTCTGCTTAACTAATATTTTTTGCATAGGAGGTATAACGTTGGTCATTGAAACTTGACCCCCTTTACATAAATTTCTGGATCCGCCCCTGGATTAGAGGAATATGCTTATCTGCTTGTCAAACTATAAAAGGGAGAGAGGATAATCAGTGCCGTCATCTTGGTTTTTAGGTGCGTTTTTTCAGTTTTCATTTTATATCTCAAACTATTTACTCACTAATAAAATGGGAAGCATTAGGTGAAAATCACGAAGCATAAAATTACCTTTAGAACGATGTTTTTATTTTTATTGTAGCTGTACAAGGTGCGAAGATATTTAATTTCAAAGTTTTCATATCATATTCTTTGCTTTGATATTTCTTTGCTTTTTCTTAAGGTTCAAATCTTGAATGTTCTGTAACTTGTGCTTCAAGTTTTCGGCGAATGTACATTAATCCTTTTTTTCTTTTCCAGAAATTTTCTACATCACCCAAGATTTTAAAATATGATGTTACTCTAACGCTGTATCAATACAACCCTAGCCCTTTGAGTGTATATTTTTAAAGGAATATTATCGAGGTAAACGCTTAAAAATTAAATGAATCTCAAAGCAAAGTATTGGTTTCTTTCAAGTTTGGAACTTCAAATGAAGAATTCAATCTCACTTACCGAAGAAGTCGAAAGGTATAGAAGACTTAAATGATTAGACAAGAATATGGGTTGATGCACGTCCAAACCATCAGTTTGTAAGGTGGCCAAAAATACATAAAAATCGCATTCAACTGGTCATTCTTGCTTAAATAATGATGCGCATGAGTCCTGTTGAAAAAGACTTGTTTATTGCAGCTGTTTGTAAAACTTTGAAACAAATCTTGGTGAGTATTGTTTCAACGGAAGTTATATTCTTTGGCGGCCCATGTCTTTCATTTTCAAACTGAGATTGATATAAAAAGTAACAATACCAGAAGCTATAATTTTTTTTCTAATCTTGAAATCTATTATTCCTGCCTAAAAAAGAGACTGATGTCAACGTATAATACTAATAACAAAAATTTATGCATCCCGTGGCTTACAGCTGCTAATCAAAAGTTCAAAGTTGCTCTCTGGCTTGAAACTTCTCATTTGATCTGTGTAAAAGATTTAACCAGGGGTTTGGTTTTCTTCAGTTCAAGAATTTCTTTCGTTTCCTTTCACATTCTCCAACTTTCGCTTTTCAAGCTTAGTAACTGACACGTCCTTTTACTATTTCTGATTCAAAACTTTTTTGTGTTATCAAAAGTAGGGATTGCACACCATTGAAAATATTGGTAAAACTGTTGTGGTATCCGACTGAAAGCATTTCTACAGGCCCGGATCTGCTTACCCGCAGAGCGAGGGGGAGGGGCACGTCCTTATAAGGCCCAATGACCCAAGAAATTGAAAAATAACTAGCACTAAGACTTGTTAACGTTGCAAATTATCACTTCTGGCCTCTGGGGAGGGACCCTACAGATTTTGTTGCTGGAGGACCCAAAATGTATAGATCCGGACCTGTTTCCAAACTCTTCATGAGTGAGAGAATAAATGAGAAACAGTCTCAGCAAAAAGTCGTAATCTTCTGAATTTTGTGCACATGCCGGGCTGCTCAGCAATGGCAAGTAATTTAAAAATTAAAGATGGTAAAAAGCAGTATATGTGTGAACATTGTCCAAAGGTATTTTGTTATTCTTCACATTTAAAGCGACATATGAGAGCCGTTGCTGGTGACAAACCCCATTCGTGTGACAGATGTTCAAAGGCATTTACTCGTGCATCGTATTTGAAACGACACATGAGTGTCCATACTTGTGAAAAACCATATACCTGTGACTATTGCTCTAAAGCATTCAATCAGTCTGTACATTTAAAATTACACTTGAGGGTCCATACTGGCGAAAAACCCTATTCGTGCAAATATTGCTCAAAAAAGTTTGCACGGGCTGAAAATTTAAACCAACATTTGGCGGTTCATATTTCTGAAAAACAGTATTTGTGCGACTACTGCCCAAAAGCTTTTACGCACTCTGCATACTTGACGAAACACTTGAGGATTCATACTGGTGAAAAACCATATTCGTGTGTCTATTGTCCAAAAGTTTTTACACACTCTGCAAGCTTGAAAATACATTTGAGGATTCATACTGGTGAAAAACCTTATTCGTGTGACTATTGTTTGAAAGCATTTAGTCATTCTGTGACTTTAAAACAACACATGAGCGTCCATTCTGGAGAAAAACCATATTCGTGTAACCGTTGTTCAAAGGCATTTATTAATCCTTCATTCTTAGAAAAACATATTAGAATCCATACCGGAGAAAAACCATATTCATGTGACAATTGTTCAAAGACATTTACTCGTGCTTCAAGTTTAAAAGAACATATGAGTGTCCACACTGGAGAAAAACCATATTCATGTGATAGTTGTTCAAAGGTATTTACTCGTGCTTCAAGCTTAAAGGAACATGTGAGGGTCCATACCGGAGAAAAACCATATTCATGTGATAGTTGTTCAAAGGCATTTACTCGAGCTTCAAGCTTAAAAGAACATATGAATGTCCATACTGGAGGAGAACCACATTCATGTGATAGTTGTTCAAAGACATTTTGTCGTGCTTTAAACTTAAAAAGACATATGAGGGTCCATACCGGAGAAAAACCATATTTATGAGATAGTTGTAAAAAGGCATTTACGCATATTTCAAGCTTAAAAGAGTGTTCATACCGAAGAGATATGTGATAGTTCAGGGTGGCGTCAGATCAGGCAAAAATCAGGGAATTTCGAAAAATTAGCAAAATTCAGAAAAGATTGATTAAATTAAGGGGTTTTTTTTTTTTTTTTTTTGAGCAATCACGATTGCTTATTGTTCTCATTTGACTGTTTTGATGTCCTATCTTTTTATTTTCCCACCGCACCCTGTCACCGTCGACCGGCTCCTCACGATGCTGCTCCTCTAGCGAAAGCCGTCTCCAGGTTGCATCCATGTCCCACACGCACGCACACATACACACAACTACCCACACATTCATGCCTGCACACTGACGCAAACACATATGCCTACACACATACACATCCCCCCCCACACACACATACACACATTCATATACACAACTACCCACACACTTATGCCAGCACACAGACAAACACACGTATCCCTACACACAAACACATACCCCCACACACAAACACACACGCCTACATACACACACTCGTGATTGCGAAAAACATAATTTGAATTCAAGATGTCAAAATTCAAATTAATTTTTTTTTTTTTAATTTATTTATTTATTTATTTTTGAGCAATCACGATTGCTTATTGTTCTCATTTGACTGTTTTGATGTCCTATCTTTTTATTTTCCCGCCAACACCCTCTGCCAGCACCGCCGTCGCGTCGACCGGCCTCACGTTGCTGCTCCTCTTGCGAAAACAGTCTCCAGGTTGCGTCCATATCCTACACACACATGCATACACACATACACACACTCATGCCTGCGCACAGACACAAACACACACTCCTACACACACACATACACACTCATGCTTGCACACAGACACAAACACATATGCCTACATACACACACACACACGAACGCCTACACATGCGCGTACACATACAGCACAGCATACACAACAATCACACACATGCATACATACACACACGCATTCATACACACACGCTCGTGATTGCGAAAAACATAATTTGAATTCAAGATGAAAAAAATTCAAATGAATTTTTTATTGCTTTGCAAAATTAAGTACCCTAATACCCTACGCATTTTCCGCCGATCATCTGTTTAAAAAAAAAAATTAATAAGGTGCAATTATATAAGGCATATTTGTACATCTTTCTTCCTCAACGTCAAAGTATTGGATCTTAACTTATTAACCATAGGATGAAGCTCCCAAGATTGCTTCTGTGTCTGTAAAGTTGTTTATTTTACGTAACTTGAATTTTCCTTTCACATGTTCCATGCTGCGTAAAATAAACAACCTTACAGGCAAAGAGAAAGCCGTTATTAATGCCTTAGCTCCTTTGCCTTTACTGATTGTCTTGCGGTAATTAACGTGCTGTAATCACGATTTCAAGAAGAAATCTTGATTTTTCAAATAATACTGATATAAGTTCAAAAGTTATTACTTTTTCGCGTTTTTAATTTAATTGCTAAAATTGAATATTAAATTAAAATCAACTTTGTTTTTCGCTATCGCCTCAGATTATATGAAGGATTTTTTTTTTTTTTTCAGACTTTGAAAATTCATTTTTTTAAAACTAAGTTGTATACATACTATACATTTTGAAATTAATTGATTGTTTTTTGCATTTCAATGTTGTTTGTTACAAAAGTAATCGTAGATTTTTTTTTCCGACAAATAATGATATCATTTTTAATTAAGTTAGCTTGTGCACGTAAGTAAATATTTTTATTATTTTTCAATAGTTAAAATGCTGAATTCATTTATTAAAACCTAAATTCTTGATTAGAGAATAGTTTAATATGACTGGTTGTTATCTGGTTTCAATTTGTTTTACCTAAATATGTCTATTATTTACGTAAGTAAAACTATATTACTTCTACACTTTCACCATAACTTGTTATTCTTTCAGCAATAATTATGCTGCTTGAAAATATAGTTTAAAATTATTTTCATATAAATTTTTTAGTTTTATCATAAGTAGATCTGTCTTTAAGAGTCTTTTTAATAATTTCTTAGAATTTTTATGCTAACTAGTAATTGGAAGTTAGAGTTGGACATTTTGCGGCAAAATGGTGTTCTATTTGCCGGGACAGTGGCAAAAACCTAGTAAAAATGACAAAACTTGGAAAATTGGCTAGACTTCAAGAAATGCACAAAAAAACTGCAATATTTTGTACGTAACACAGTTTAAACTTCAAATCAGAATATTAATTAGAAATTTCATTAATATGATTTTGATAATTGAAAACTTAAAATTGTTTTTGAAGATAGTCAATTAAAATATATGAGACACATATGTGACCCAAGTGGGAAGCAAAATACTGAAATTGCATGATATGATTATGTGAACACACACTTCACTGTCCGTTTTTTTTTTTACTACACTTGCAAGTTAGTAATTTATAGATTTTTGTGTCAGTAGGTCCAATTACTTTAATTCAATGCATAAAATTAACACACATGTTGAATTCATCCAGCAACCTCCCCCCCCCCCTCCACCCCCACCTCCCTTCTTTTTCCTTTTTTTTTATCTCTGCAAACAGTATCTTTCAAAAATGACTGAATTCATTAAAAATACTGAAAGTCACATGTCTGATAAAAACCTAATATGTTTTGCAAATGAATTTATATAATGAAGTAATAAATGTATATAATGAAGAATTGTCCATGAAATAAAAACTTATTTTTTAATCTCCCAATTTGATGTAGTAAGTCATGTTATATTTTACAGTAGTATGATGTACAGGACACAGTTACAATGTGCATATACTGAAAACATGTAAACCTACAGTTAATATTCAAGCAGCTAATAAAGACTTAAAAAACAACATGACTACCTACATTTAAAAAATGCAAAATCAATCTGTATTTCATTGTTTTTTAAATACTGACCATTTCTTATACCTGTTTTTTCTTTCCTTTTTTTTTTATTTGAAAAAAACCACAGATGAACAAGAATATTTATATGTGTTTTTTCAATAATAAATTTATAATTTGATGTGATTTTCTCTTTTTTTAATATATATTTATGCTATACTAATTGTATGTCTCTTCAATTTTCTATTGCTCTGTAAGCATGGCAAAGTTGGTATTACTTCTGTTAAAAATAAACTGAAAAAAAATATTGAATTGTTTAACAGTTGCAACCAGGGTTGGCAAAAACCCGGGTTTTTTTTAAAAAGCCCATGGACCCAGGGTTTTTTGGGTTTTTTTAAATAAAACCCAAAAAAACCCAACTAAAGCTGGGTTTTTTAAACGATATATGGGTTCTTTTTGTATTTTTTTAGGGAAAATGTGGGGTACTTGTACAGGGTGGCGACAGATCAGGGAGATCAGGGAAAAGTCAGGGAACTTTATTAATCAGGGAAATATCAGGGAAATTTGAAAAAATATCAAAAAATCAGGGAAAATTGATTTTATGAAGTTTTTTTTTTTTTTTTTGCATTACAAAATTAAGTATTCTAATTCCCTACGCATTTTCCGCCAATTATCTGTTCAAAAAAAAGTAAATTAATGAGGTGCGATTATACACTGCTGCATGTTGGTGCATCTTTTTTTCTCAACGTCAAAGTATTGAATCTTACTTATTAACCACAGGATGAACTTCCTAAGATTGCATTAGTGTCTGTTAGGTTGTTTATTTTACCTAGCTTGAAGTTTCCTTTCACGCTTTCAAGGCTACGTAAAAATAAACAACCATACAGGCAAACAGGAAACCTTGGTTAATGCCTTAGCTCCTTTGTCTTTATTCCATTGTCTTGTAGTAATTATCCTACTGTAATTATGATTTCAAGAAGAAATCTTTGGTTTTTGAATGATTACTGATAAAAGCTTAAAAGTTATTACTTCGCAATTTTAATTTAATTGCTAAAATTGAACTTTCAGTAAAAAAAACTGTTTTTTGCCATTATACTATTTGTTGCCGCCGCAGATTACAAAGGTTTTCTTTTCTTCAGACTTTAATGATTCTTTTAATTTATAACCAAGTTGCAGTCTTCTTTTATATGTTTTGAAATTAACAAAGTGCTTTTTTTTTCTGTTTTCTTTTTTTTCCCTTGCATTTCAAAGTTGTTTGTTACAAAAGCAATCTAAGATTTTTTTTCGTTACATATTAAAATCATTTGTGTGCTTAAGTAAATATCTTTATTTTGTATTGTTAAAATGCTGTATTCATTCATTAAAACCTATGTTCTTGATTAGAGAAAAGCTCCCTTTGAATGGATGTCAAGTGGTTTCATCTGTTTTGCATAAATATGTCAATTAGTTATATAAGAATAACTACATTACTTCTATGCTTTCACTATTACTTTTTATTCTTGCAACAATTATTATACTGTTTGAAAATCTAGTTCAAAATAAATTCAATTACATTTTAGTTCTATCAGAAATACACACATGTTTTTAAGAGTGATTTTAATAGTTTCTTAAAATTCTTATGTTAAGTGGTTCCTGGAATTAAAATATTTTTGAAAAAAATTTCTATAATCTTTCCATGTAGAAAAATTTAATATACTGTTTTGTAGGGTTTTTTTTTTTCCAAAAAACTTAACTTGATATGTTTTTTTAACCATTTTATTAAAAAAGTAGCATCTTTTTAAAATATATCTTTAGTTCAACAACTTTACACAACTTAAAATGTTTAAAATACTGCATTTTATACAAACATACAATGGATTTCAAGTAAAACAAAGAAAGAAAACCATTATCATTGGTAACGTAAATCAGGGAAATTTGGTGAACTTAATCAGGGAAAAGTCAGGGAACTTTTTTTCACAATTCCTGTCGCCACTCTGTTGTAACATTGCAGCGTAAGTATATGGACAAAGCGCAAAAATTGTCTTGGGGTAAAAAAAGCTGGAAAACTAGTTAAAATTCAACGTTTTCTGAAAAAAGTATAAAAGACAACAAAACCCAAGAATGGTGAAGTTTCAGACTTTTTAGTTTCCATGATTACCAACAGTTAAGGCAAAGTTACTTCTCGAGTGAGAAAATCTATTGTTCGTTTTTAATTATTACGATTTTTTTTTTTTTTTTTGCATTTTACTTTATTGTATTTTCTTTTGTTATGCAAATCTACTGTAGAACCTCAAGTAGTTTAAATCCTTTTTTACTGAATTCCAGCTTAATCAAGACATTTCTTTGAACTTTATGTTGCCTGTATTTCTATTTCTGTGTACAGAATAAGAAATATTAAACTTTTTTGTAAGATAATGAAAATACTGTACATTCTATTTTGTTTTCTGTCTGACCATTTGATAAACCTGTTAATTTCTAAAAAATATACCTTGTTTATTCGAGATTTGTGACGTGTTGGTTTGCAGAAAATAATTCACATGAAAGCCTATTAGCTAGAGTAGTTTCCTCTGTACAATCTACAAATATCGAGAAAATCAGACGTGATAGGACTAAGTCAAGATAATTTGAGTTATTTATTGAGACCAGTTAAAGAAAAAAGTTTAATATATTTGTTGAAAATCTTTGAAGTATTTTTTTAATGCCGTCAAGAGTTAATAAATACTATTAAAGTTCAAAATTCATTTTTTAAGTCCATTGTTTGTGGTAAAGAACAAATAAAAAATAAGTTTAAGTTGTGAAAGTATTTAAAATAAACAATTTTTTAAAAAACTTCTCAGAAAATTTAAAAAAACCCAAAAGTGGGCTAAATAATGGGTTTTTTTTAATGGGTTTTTTCAAAAAAACCCATTGGGTCTAACCCAATTGGGTCCAATCCGGCCAACCCTGGTTGCAACTGTTTTCAGTATTTCAACTTTATAACCCAGGGGTTCCCAACCCCCGAACCCCAAGACGGTTGCGACATCATCCCTAAATTAAAACTAGTATGTTGTGGCCATCACGAAACTTTCTTCTATATTTTTCCTTTTTCTGATCCCTCCCCATGCTTGACGAGGAAGCAATATTCCTAACAAAAACAAAATTACACATGCAAAAACATGACGACCATCCCAATGTCTGCATTATTGTAAAAACAAAACAAAGAGCGAAAATTGAAAGTTACTTTAAAAGCCTTACTTGAATTAATTACAAATATTTTATTTATTAACAAACATAAGATGGCAACCATAGGCGGATTTAGGACTGAGTTCCAGGGGGGGCAGGATTTTTTTTTTTTTTTAAGCAAGATTTTTATTGCCCCCCACTCCTATGTTTTTGTCTGTTTCCTGTGATGCATAAGTCCATGCTTTACTTTTTTGTGTGTCGTTTTCATTAATGTGTGTTTTCATGCTGTCCTTTTTGAATTGACCTTAAGAGAGGGAGCTGGTATCAAGAGAGAGACGCAGGGCTCCCTTTTAAGTGGGAAATAGAATATCTCCAATTTTAGGGGACCGGGGGTTTCTCCCCCGGAGGAAATTTTGTAAAATGGATATAAAATTCTGCATTTTGAAGCCTTATAAAGGTTAATTGGATAGACATAGAAATTGATAACTAGATTATACAGTTGTACAGTAGGGTTTGGTGGGGGAAAGTGGTCAATGGGGTAAAGTGGTCATACATCAAATAAATGGCTGTAACTTGGAAATAAATGATCGAATAAGTATAAAATTTTTATTTTAGAGTAGGGAAGTTAGAAACTACATTTTGAATACAAAATTTTACAACTGCCAATATTTTATTTAGTAAAAAAAATTATTTTGTGTGCATATGAAAAACTTAAAAATCTAAACAGCTCTTTTAACTTCTCAGGGAAATTTTGTTAAGTGAATTTCGAACAAACTGACGGCACGGGAAGCTTCCTACATGTCTCAAGAACACTTACTATTTAGCAGCTATCTGTATTTATTTTACATAATATTTTAGAGCAATTCAAGTAAGATGGGGTAAAGTGGTCATATAATTAGGCTTAACGTAAATCGTTGTTCTACTGTCACTCAATCTTAACGTACAAAGCAGATATTAATTAAATATTCATTTCACTAAACATGTATTGTTTTTGCAGTAAATGGTATGAAATAAAGTTTAATTTACGAACATATGCGTGCGATACTACTATATCTGTACGTAAACACGTATAATAGTATATAGATGCACATGTTCGAATAAATACGTTGCTTTACGTAAATACGTATGAGAGCGCCGACACGTGTATATACTTGTATATGCGTATGGAGAAGCATAAATGTAACTACCTGCATACATGAGTATGTATGTGGGTATACACGTCGGCCCGAGTATATACTCGTATATGCGTGTGTACATGAGTATGAACTTGTAAACACGAGTGTAAACACGTGCTTTTACCTGTATATAAACGATTATACACCGTTATTTAGAGTTACAAGTATACTAAAAAAATGCATTTACATAATTGTACCAATAAATACCTACATGGGTGTCTACAAGAATATTTCTATATAGGTATATATTCGTCTATACACGTATATACTTGCTTATCTTTACCATTGTTTTCTTTGCGCGTCTGTCTGTGCGTCTCTAAACCTATTTTCTCCGCATTGGCAATGTCTTCCATGTCAATGCTAGTACCGTTGGATGCAGAACGTCCAGATTAAGCCATTCCTCTCTTTTTCACCCCTCTAAACCTTAAGGGGACGGATATCCGGGTGAAGAAACTTAAATTAATAATTGTCAAATGCAGTCAGTTTCGAGTCACCGCAGGGGACGAATGGGATTGGCGAGCGAAGCGAGCAGGGGTAGAGCTTCCTACTCTATAGCATAAATTTCTGAGCGCTTCTGTCTGTGGCTGTAACCCAATCTCCTCCAGACTGGCAACGTCTACCAGGTCAATACTGGTTCTGTTGGATGGAGGAGATTCAGGGGATACCACTTCGCCCTGTCTCACCCCTCTTATACTTAAGTAACCGAAGATAAGGGGCTGGTTAATAAATCAAAAATATTAAAGGCATTAATTGTCGCCAGTTGCTGGTGGGGAACGGGGTTGTCGAGCAGAGCGAGCAGGGGGTGGAGCCTCCTGAAATGCGTAACACGTAAATACTTGAACACATACCTATATACTCGAGTATACACGCGCATAAAAGCATCTGATATAGCCATGAATATATAATCGTGAATACATACACTAGTTGACACCTACATACAAGCATTTGATGACGCGCATATACTAGTGTATACGTACTAATTTACGTATATACAACTATATGTACTTATATACGTCCATACTGGTGTTTACAAGTACATATACGCATTAGATCTATAAACGTATATTCATGCATACTCGCGTATACCCGTATATGTACGTATGTACACTTATATGTACGTGTATACTCGTATATGTACGTGTATACTCGTATATGTACGTGTATACTCGTATATATTCGTGTACATACGTATATTCTCGAGAGATACACATTCATGCACATGATGTTCGTCTATACAGGTATATATACGTCTATACGTGTAAATACTCGTTTATACTCTACCAAACACATTTCCACATGACTCATATATACTAGTGAAGACTCGTGTATGCACGTATGTGCTCGGGTATACACGTATATACTTGACTAGACATTTACATAACTCGCATCTAATGCATAGATGCATATACTCATGTATACACTTGTATACTCATATGTGCACGTATGTACTCGTGTATACATGAATACACTCGTGTTAATAAGTGTAATCATTACAAATAACCAAAATATATAAATAATATGGTTATTCATACTGGTTTTGCATCTTTTTTTAAGTATGACCACTTTACCCCATGCTATGACCACTTTCCCCCACCTAATGGGGTAAAGTGGTCATAAATACATAGGGAAAAGAAAGTGGTATAAAACCGTTTAAATAAGTATTTTTCTTTGTAAAATTCAATGTATTCTGTTCTTCATTAACGTAATGTAAAATAACAATAAAAAAAGTTTAAATGTTTAAGAAATTTCTTTTATTTGTTACTCACTTAAGTTTAAAAAAAACCTTGATTTTATGACCACTTTACCCCACCAGACCCTATTGTTCAAACTTTGTAAGAAACAGCCATTTTAAGTTTGTAAGAAAAAATAAACTAGTTTTCTCATTGCAGCAACCTTTTTTTAATTATAAGTAGTGCAGAAAACGAAAAGGAATAGAGGTAGTGTATAATTTTTTTCCCCTGGCTAAACAGATTAACAATATGCAGTAGAAGTAATTGGAGCCTACTTTGCTCAGGATTTTCAGACTTATCTAATTATTTTCAAGGACTCTAGAATAAATGAAATTATTTAACGTACTTCATTGTACTTTCCAGTCTCTGGTATTTTAGTACTTGATTGTAAATTTTTGCAGTCCTGTTCTAACTTTGGGAGAAATAGCTATTTTAACTTTAAAAGAAAAAAGAAACCATAAATTTCTCATGACAACAACTTTTCTTCAGTTGCAAGTGGGGCAGAAAACGAAAAGAATTATAGTTTGACCACGACAAGAAGGCGAATGACCTTGATGCGAAGCATCATTTGTACCATTTGTAATAGGTAGAATCTGCCAGAAACCACTGAATAGTAAGAGGCATGGTCTCGCTAAGCCTATCTATTCCAAAATAATAACGAACAGCCTATTACAAATGATACAAATGATATTTTTGCTTCAAGGTCATCCGCCTTCTTTTCGTGGTCAAGCTATAGAAGTAGTGTGTATTTTTTTTCTGTGCTAAACAGATAGACAATATGCAGAAGAAGTAAGATAAAAGCAATCAATGCAAAAGAATTTCCAAAATACTGCATTCAGGATTGAATAAATAGCAAGATATGAAACATGTGAGTCACAAAAATTTATTTCAAATAATATGTTACAAACGTGAGAACCCAGATTTTTACATTTTTAATACAGGATGTGGCAGGGAGCTGAATTTGACATATGTTGGCATTCCTCCCCCTCTACCATTTGTTAGAAATTTTAAAATTTAAGGTTTGTAGCCACACGTTTCCAAATATTCAAGGTTTTCAAGCACTTAAAAATGAAATTAGTTTTTTCAAGCAATTTCTGTTTTTTAAGGAACAAATCATGATTTTTTTTTTTTTTTTTTTGGGAGTTAGGGACCCACTTCAAAGCAGGCACCCTAAGCAACAGCTTGTTTATCTTATAGGCAAATTCGACCCTATTTGTAATTCACTCCTACCTGTATATTTTTGCTTGATTTTTTGTAGTTTTTGCGAACATTCGTCAGCTTTTACGGTTAAAGGATTTTTACGATTTTACCAATCTTTGTTAGGTTTTTATAGACTTTTATAAAATTTGAACAAATTTTTCCAAAACTTTTGATGACTCAATTATTTAGATTTCAATAATGACAAGGCCCGACTCACTTAGACTTAGATGATTATGACTTACCTTACTTTTTAAACAGTATTTATAAAGTAAGTAAAATTGTACTCTCCCTCTAAGTAAAAAGATTCATTTAATCAGAACTCTCAGCTAACTGAAATTTATTCAGTTTGCGATAGTATTTATTCTGTCTCTCTTAAAAAAGAGAGAGAGAGAAGAGAAAAAATCTTATGTTTCTTAGAATTTCTCAAAAGGCCAATTAATATACCAAGAACATAAATATTATGCAAAAATATACTTGAAATGTGGACACAAATCATAACGAGTAGATCGTTCTGTTTGCGCGAATGGGGGGGGGGAGTTTTTTCTCCTTTGCTTTAGGTTCTATTTTGTTAAAATAATCGTCAATAATTATAAGTGTTGCAGCTTAATGTATAGCTCGTTTAGCCTATATTTTCATTCATATACTTGCCCAAATGGTTTTCAGTCCAAAATAGTGAATTTAGACACATTTTCAGCACCCCAGTGACAGTTTTACTATTTGTATTTAATGTTCGTTTTTTTTTTTTTTTTTTTTTTCCTTTTTTTTTCTCCCATCAGAAAGGACATTTGCTTTTCTCTTCATTTTCATTGAACTATTCAAAAAAGAAAAAGTCATGTTTTTTTTGTTTTAAGATTTCGGAAGATGTGTTATTACTACATAAAGTCCTCCCAAACCTGGGGGGCATTACCCCCTATGCCCCCCCTATAAATCCACCCATGCCCTTCTGAACTATTCAAAAAAGAAAAATATATATATATTTTTTTTTAATTTTTGGAAGATGTGTTGTTACTACATAAAGTCCTCCCAAAACTGGGGGGGCATTGCCCCCCTCTGCCCCCCCCCCATAAATCCGCCCATGATGGCAACAGTTAAAAGTTTTAAATCATTGAGATCATAGACTAATAATAAGAGTAGACCGAGCTTTCTCATTCTTGCTGATAAAGAAAATTGGTTCATAGATGTATCATGTGACTAGTGGAAGGGCTTGGCGAAGACTTTGGCAGCATGGTTGCTAGATGGCAGCATTATCTATAGTTTGGCACTCGACATGTATTTTAAGACAATGTGTTTTCATTAAAAAAAACTTCCAGGTGCAGAGATTGAACTGTTTTTCTTTTAGTTATGCATTATTTTGACATTAGTAATAGTTTTTGATCAGTTTTCGGTAACTTTTATTTCATTTGGAGCTGTCAGCGTTGGCGTGAACGAAATGGCGTAAACGTTTTGCGTTAACGCAAAAATGTACTAATCGGTATCTTAAATTGAAACTGTAGGTAAAAATCTTACCGTTTGCTGATTCCTCTTGGTCGCTTGCATCTTTTATTGCTTAGAGAGTTATTGAAATTGACTAAAGAAAATGCACAATACTATCTAAACGAAAAACTCATTATATTCACAAAATATTTACAACTTAGAATAACAAATTTACAAATCGGACTCCATAAAAGATCATTCTTCTGTGTTCCATCAATTCTATTTATTTTATTTCGCGCTGGCGTTGATCGTCTGCTACGATTAACGCCCGCTGTTGCTAGGATATCCACCAGTCACATGGTTTGGTTTATGAGCAGCAAAAGGGTTGCCATAACTCGGTCTACTTTTATTATTAGTCTATGATTGAGATAATATTTCCGATCATTTCCATACAATTAAAATCACGAGAAATACGCAGACGACAATCTATTACGATTTATCTTTCTTATTGTTGTATTAATTCGCAACTCCAACGAACTATAGGGGGCACTGAAGTCACTGTCTAATGGCGGAATTGAAAACTAAAACAAACGCACATGGTAACGAAGAAAATGCTAAAAGTGTTGTGATTTTTGTTCGTACGTATGATTTTTTTCGCTTTATTCTTTTTAAATTAATTTTCAAAGTCTTCTTGATATTCTGACCCACGTAGAAAGAAATGAGAATTCAAGAAGCATTACTAAACGTCAAACATTAATGCAAAGTACACGTAGTTCATAGTTCTAAGCAGCCATTTTCACGATGTTGAATTCGATATTTATCAATTCTTGATAAAACTAAATAATAATTGTGGCCTGACAAGAATAACAATTAATGCTAGAAAATTTAATATGACATTACAAATTATTACCAAAAGAAGATGATACTTCTTTGCTTTGCTTTGGCTAGCACTTGTTTTCCATTTGTAGCTGAGTTATTTCTCTTGAATTCCCGAATCGGTTAATTTAAAAATTTTCTGTTTCGATTTTTCTAATTTCTGAGTTACGATTTAATTGTGTCATGTTATGCAAATCATCAACAAAATTCTCACGGATATATGGTGGTAGTTTTCTTTTCAGTTGATTGACAATTATTTCTTTTTACTTATCAAATTCTGTAATCTTACTACCATTTTATTCCACTCATGATAAAAATTGAAAATGGTTTAACTAAAAACGCGAAATCTCGCCAAGGCTACTTTGCTCGCACAATACCACAACTATAACCCTAAACAAATTTGGCGATACCTTTCAGCTGAGAATAAAAGGAATAAAGTAAATTCTTTCTCGGTTAAACATTTTTCATTTTGTTCTATGATAATATATTCAAGAAAATATTTTGCATACTGTCCATTCCAACTAAATGCTGCTGTAAAATATGGTAAGTTTAATTAATTTAAGATTAAAAAAAACGCATATTCTTACAAATTCATACAAAACAATAAAAAATTTTACCTTGTATAACGTTATCCAAGTTTGTTAATCCAGTATTTTCGCTTTCACCAATTATTAAGGAAATAATGAAAACTAACATTATTTTGAGAAGCTCGAGAATACTACTAAGTGACGAATTAATTTCTGTAGCTGAAAGCAAACTAAGACACATCGATTGCGTTAATAAATACTCAGAACAAACTGCCTGTGTTTACGTCAACAGACACACGTGGAACGCTTCATTTGCAGTTTTGTAAATCACCGCAAGGTAGCGTATTCGAGCGCTGGAGTTCCGAATAAAGCTATTTTTATTCGCAAAAAAAAAAAAAAAAAAAAAAATCAACACCTCTTGGAGCGATTGGAGTCAAAATTGAACCAAAGCCTGTTTACGTATGGATTCACATATATTCCAAATTTCCACCAGAACGTAGCATTACTTCTTGAGATAGGGCACTCACAATGGAAAAAAAAGAACGGGCGATTGCGCTACCCCCTTTTTAGCTGTTGACACCAAAATAAAATTAGCTCTTATACCCACTAAGGGCTGCTTGTCAAAAAAATTTTGTTTGATTCCGTTCGTTATTTCTTGAGATACAGCAGTCACAATTGACGACAAAAACGTTCTATAACTCAACCCCCCTTTGAGCTATTGACACCAAAATTGAATCAGAACCTGCTCCTGTTAGGGGCAACATATGGACCACATTTTGTTTGATTCCGCCAGTTACTTCCTGAGGAATAGCAAGCACGCGTAACTCAAAAAACGTCCCATTGCTCCACCCCCCCTTGGAGGAATTCGCGCCAAAAACCAATGGGCACAAGTTCACATAGGGGCACATATGTGTACCAAATTTCGTTCAATTTCATGCGGTAGTTTTTGCTGTAGAGCGGCCACAAAAAACTGGTCACACACAGACGTGACACACACACACAGACAGACAGACATTTTCCAAAAATAGTCGAAATGGACTCAGCACACCTCAAAACGTTCGAATCCGTCAAAATTCGAAATTCGAAAATTTGCACGAATCCAATACTTTCTTCTATATATTAGATGTAGAAGAAAGTAAAAATGTATCATTGCATAGTTTAAAAATTAAAATACACAGGGGGGGGGGGGGAATAACATCATTTTGGAGTAGCATCAATAATTGAGCGCAGTGACCAATCCAGGAGAGGAACTGTGGGGCTGCTGCCCCCCCCCCCTCTCCCCCTGTATTAGAGTAGCTGATCACCAACGTCCTCTGAGATTATCTTGAATTTTGGTTAGGGACTTCAATATCTACTAATTTCCGCGAAAATGTATCGAATATTTATCCGTCTAACATCATCTAAAATTTTATTTTTGGAACTTCAATTCCGAATAATTTCTTTGAAAGATTTTATCAACCAAGAGATTACCAACCGTTATCCTGAAAAAGTCCTGTAATTGCGTTTTTAGGACTTAATTTTGGAAATATTCTGGGGAAGAGCCCCGAACCCCATCCCGTCCCCTGAAATGGGTTTTTAGGATTTTGATTTTGAAAACAGTTCCAGGGGGAGTGCCTACTGGCCCCCTTCACATCATTAAACATCGTATAAACTTTCGCTTTTAGGCCTTTAATTTCAAAAAAAAAAAAAATTCGGGTGAAGTGTCTCCGAACATTTTTTTCCCCTTTTGTTATTAAAGATAACCTACTATTCATTTTTTTTTTAATTTCAGTTTCGAAACATTTCCGCAGGAGACCCTCAATCCTTTCTCCCCCCATGTCATTAAAGTTCTTCTAAAATTTCGTTTTTAAAACTTCAATTCCGAAAAAACTCCGGAGGAGAGGATCCAAACCTTCTACCTAATCTTAACGAAGTTGGTCTGTAATTGCATTTTAGGACCTCAAATTCAAAAAATTTCCGGGGAAAGTAGCCCAAACGCCTTCCTTTCCTTTAACTTCAACAAAAATGGTCTACAACTGCGCCTTTTTAGGGCATTGGATTTTTATTTTTGAAAACTAGAGAATTTTCCTCCCCCTTCCCTGAAAGTGGTGAAAAACTGTCTAAAATTTCATCTTTAGGAATTCAATTTCAGGAAATTTCAAAGGCAGAGCCTTCGAGTCTGAACCGTTCATAAAAATCTCCTTCTAACATGAGCCGTCCCGGGGCAATCGCCCCGGGCACAACAAAATGAGGGGACGCAGCAAGGGCCCCCCTCATTTCATGTAACAGTATTTTCGGATTATCTGTTAAAAAAGTTCAAAATTAATGAGGTGCGGACTATACGCTGCCGCGGATTATCTGTAATTTTTTTTTCTCAACACCAACGCATTGAACCTCAATATTTACAGTAGGACTCACAGATGGATACCGCCTGTATGTAGGAGGAGAGAGCATTGCTATGGTGAAAAAAAGTTTTTCTGAATTTAAAATTGAACCCCCTAAAATCATACTATGCCATATAAAAATAATATCAGATGCAAGTTTTTTTTTGAATGTTACAAAAATTGTCCAAACTCTAGTTGTTTTTTAAATTTTTAACTCGAATTTCTCGTTTTTGCATTGCTTCGAAAACATTGCAAACAACAATAAGGAAATAAAATAGTTAGATTCATTGCTCTTGATGATACATTCTAAGCCACACATTACCTCTGTCTGTAGTTGCTATATCATTAATTAAGATACTATTAATTAGTGCAAAATAATGTTTTTGTAGAAGAAACATGTACTGAAACGTCTATTGTGAGGCGAATAATGATGATTTGTTTGTGTTTGGTTTTGTGTATGTCATTCTATACAGGCCATATCTAATACAAGTTTGAATCTTTCCTAATTCTTTTTATTAACCGACTTCAAAAAAGGAGGTTATGATTTCGTCTTGCGACTTTTTATGTATGTTTTCGAATTACTTCAAGACCACTCGACCGATTTGAAAAATTCTTTTTTTGTTTGGAAGGGTATACTTCTCAGATGGTCCCATGGTAATGTGGTCTGGATCGGATGAGGGATCTCGGAGAAATGCAATAAACTTTGAATTTCACACGTTGTGGATACGTAATCCAGTGTTGTCGCGTGGTTTTTTTCGTGACCGGTGTATTTTCACAGCAAAGGTCTTGCCTTCGTCTTGATCGAGGTAAGAATTTTGCTGTGCTACTAAAATACGAAGTCAATTCTCGCGGCATATGGATGATTAATTTTCGCCAAGTGATAATTTTTCTTATAGGTGTTTCTAATGTTTTACTACGTAGCAAAGCAGTAAATTAAATATATTTTGCTACTTTAATAGCTGAATCAATTACCTTAATATTTTATTTAGTAATAAATAACTTTATTTAGGCACTAAAATACAAAGTTCTTTATTTAATATTCCAGTTTTTAAATATATTTAGTGTTCAATTGAGGAGGAATTGAATGCAGAAAACCCCTCCCCCACGATTTAATTTATATTCTTTAATAATATACATTATAACTGGTGTCTAATTTCTGAAGTTTGACCAATATTCTAGATTTACTATTTCACGATGCCGCCAGTTCAATTTAAAATTAGGGTTATACTAATTAGCAGGCTTCAAAAAAAAAAACAAAAAAAAAAAATTCTGAACTCGTCGGATTTGTTTTTCTTTTGTACAATGTTCCATAAATACTCGAAGTCACCTGTACTCAGGGGCGTGCACAGGGAGGGGGGGAGGGAGACCTGTTAGCCTGGACCCGAGCCTGAAGGGGACCCAATATTTTTATTATTAGAGGTGAAATATAGGGGTAAACAATATGGAAAGGGGCCCTAAAATTCCTGTGCACGCCCCTGCTTGTACCGATAAGGATTTTTTTTTTTTTTTGAAACAGTATACTTCCCCGGCGGTCTAATGGTAATCAAGTTCAGGTTTGATGAAATTGAGGGAACTCTTCAAATATCATACTCACATTTAAATCGATTTGTACTTTACTAACTTTGTATATCGTCTCACTTAGTGAACCGGTTTTTATGATTTTTTTGTTTAGGTTTGGTCTAGCTTAGGTTCCAAATCTTTGATTTACCCTATTTGCTCTTTAGAGACACGTTATGGGTAAAAAACAATAAATTCCATGTAATTTCCCTCACAAACGATTAAATATAAAACCCCGTGTTAAAAAAAAAGCCATAAAACAAAGGTATGTACTTACTTTACCCATAGTTAAAGAAAGAACTAAAAAAACATTATTATTAAGAGTAATGATAATGAAAATTTTGAATCAAGGATTCTCTGAAGCAAACATAAAATTCATTCCAGTGGAATTTTATCTTTATCTCTAGTGGGGACTTGTGAAGGAACACGCGACTTTTATCACGAGCTACATGACACATATTGCGAAACATAAATTACAATTTACACTATTACAATTTTAAAAATTTACAATGTCACAAATTTAAACTTAAAGCGATTCCTGTTTTTAGCCTACTTTTCCAGTAAAAGTCAGAAAAAGAAGAAAAAAAAGCATGAAAGAAGGCTTAATGCATCTTAAAAATATCGCAAAAAACAAAAAAAAGTCAAAAATAAATAAAATAATTAAATAAATATCGAAAAATTAAAAATTGGAAAGTAGGGTATTGAGATGGGGCAAAATGTCTGTCGGACTGTCTGTCTGCCCCCCCCCCTAATAACTTTTGAATGAATGGTCCGATTCGAATAAACTTTTTTTTTGTTCGAAAGATCTCGGCAAGGGCACCTCATTTCCATATTTCATTTTTTGATTTGAACTATTTTTTGTTCAATTTTGAACGGTTCAAAAAAACTTAACATTAGCGCCTAAGGGGAAATTCAAGGCAATTCCGAAGTGTGAGGCGAACTTGCTTCAAAGAAACTTTGTAGGAAAAAGCGTTTGATGAAAAACTTGTATATAAAATATCTTTTTGGTTTGAACAATTTTCCGTTCAATTTTGAACAGTTCAAATCCCTTAACATTAGCGATTACGGGGAAACTGAAAGTCAATGTAGATTCCGTACTTGAAGGCGGATTTACTTCAAACAAATTTTGTTGGAAATAGCTCTTGACGCCAGACTTCGACTCCGAGAATTTAGGGGCACTTGACTCAGATTCCAACTCCTGTGCCCGACAATTAATCGGACTCCGACTCCCCGACTTCGACTTTGACTTCGTGGCTTTGGCAAAAATTTATGCACGGAGGACAAATGACTGACTCCGATTCTTAGATATTCGACTCCGACTCCTTTACCCCAAAATGAGATTGACTCCGACTCCGCAGCTATGGTTTTGACTGTGAAATAATTATTGTTGATTTTACTTGTTTTTATTTTTACGCTAAAGTTTTAATTTAGGTATTCAGTTTTCGGCGAATAAACTCGAAGTCATTTATGTTTCTACATATTGACAATGAAAATTATTTCTTTAAGTTGATATTTTATTGTTTTCATTTATTTTGGTACGTACATTAATTCATTTAAAAAATTGTTTTTGGCAACAGGGGAAAAAGAAACTTTTTTTTTTTTTGATATGATGTATTTACCATAGACTAATAATAAGAGTAGACCGAGCTATGGCAACCCTTTTGCTGCTCATAAATCAAACCATGTGACTGGTGGATATCCTAGCAACAGCGGGCGTTGATCGTAGCAGACGATCAACGCCCGCGAGAAATAAAATAAATAGAATTGATGGAACACGGAAAGATAATCTTTTATGGAGTCCGATTTGTAAGTTTGTTATTCTAAGTTGTAAATATTTTGTTAATATAGTGAGTTTTTCGTTTAGATCGTATTGTGCATTTTCTTTAGTCAATTTCAATAACTCTATAAGCAATTAGAGGTGCAAGCGCCCAAAAAGAATCGGCAAACGGTAAGATTTTTACCTAAAATTTCAATTTAAGATACCGATTAGTACATTTTTGCGTTAACGTAAAACGTTTACGCTATTACGTTCACGCCAATGCTGGTGTAGCAGTTCCAAATGAAATAAAAGTTACTGAAAACTGTGATCAAAAACTAATGCCAAAATAATGCATAACTAAAAGAAAAACAGTTAAATCTCTGCACCTGGAAAAAAAACTATAATGAAAATACATTACGTCTTAAAATACATGTCGAGTGCCAAACTATAGATTATGTTGCCATCTAGCAACCATGCCGCCAAAGTTTTCGCCAAGCCTTCCACCAGTCACATGATGTATCCATGAACCAATTTTTTCATCAGCAAGTCTGGGAAAGCTCGGTCTACTCTTATTATTAGTCTATGGTATTTACTTTAATGAGCTTATTAATTTTAATTATTATTTTTTTCGTTTTGAAAGCTGTTAAGGATTTTTTAATGGAAAAAAAATGTATTAGCTGCTTTGTTTAAAAGTTGCTGCTTTTCTTTTTTTTTGAAAAAATTTGCGATTTCAGCTATTTTTGAGAATATTGATCAGGTACTGGAAAGTAGTATGGGTATACGGGAAAGCAGGCTCGTCTAGTTCTAGACAGAACTTCTTGTTTTTTTAGTGACTCGTGCATTGCTTTCGGAAAGCAAACTTTGATGAAGTTGAACTAATGATGAAGACAATTTTTTTTTTTTTGTACATAGTTACGGAGTTACGCATTGGAAAAAGCATTTTATACAGTCGTCGGAAGTCTCCGAGACGCTGTGTTATTTACACCACTAAAAATCAAAAGATAAATTACTTTTAAATAAAAAAAACCGCCCACAAAAAACACCTAGGAACTAAAAAGCAAAAAACATACTATGTCCTACCCTCCTCTAAACTACTACCTAACGTAACTGAGTAGGTTCAGTTTTAAAGACTACTATCGCGTTTAGTTAAATTATTATTTAATTCAGGATTGGGTGAGTTGTCAGTTACGTTAGATAGTAGTTTATAGGAGGCCCCAACTTCAAAAGGTTAGTAAAAATTAAGAGATCGTATATAACTAGTTAGGTATTTAAAAATATTCATCGTATATAGTAATTAAAATCAGTGTTTATTTATAATTGGGTGTTTAGTTGATTTATGTACTGGAAATGTAAAATAAATTTCATTTTTAGGTTTGGGTAGGAAATAGCATGTAAGTGTAATCAGTTATTTTTTGCTTTTTAGTTCCTAGGTGTTTTTTGAGGGCGGTTTTTTTTTTTTTTTTAAATTTATTTAAAAGTAATTAATCATATAGTTCACTCTGTATGTATCAATTGTAATAATCGGTATCTTGAGTTTAAATTTCAAGGTAAAAATCTTACCATTTTCCGATTCTTTCTGGGCGTTTGCATCTTTTGACTTCATGGAGAGTTACTAAAATTGACTAAAAAAATCACAGTACTATCAAACTAAAAAAAAATCAATATATTAACAATATTTACAAATTCAAAGAACAAGCTTTGCAAATCGGACAGTATTAAAAAAATCATTTTCGTTGTTCTAACGATTCTATTTATTTTTTATCTCAATCAGTTCACTTCAAATCAGAAAAGTGGTGGGCGAAAGGAAAAGTTCAATAAATAAAAGTTCAAGGCTAACCTTGATCGCGACATCCTCCCACCTTGAGCTCTTCACTAATGAAGAACTCAATCTGCTGTGAAGCGTAGTCTCTTGGGTTCTTTTACTATTCGTCCACTTCGCGTTACCACTGGTTCCTGGTTCTTCCGAGTAGTGACTTTATTTCTCAAAAGTGTACCTTTATCGTTTTCTATTATTTCTAAACTGTACACACGTTGCACAGGACGTATGACAATTCCGGACTTAGTTTTTATGCGGACAATTCTGGCAATGCCATCCTTGCCTGGTAGGACTTCAAGAATTCGTCCAAGTGGCCATTGCAACCGTTTTAGGTTGTCTGATCCTATGAGAACAATTTCGCCTACAGAAGGAGGCTTAGCTTCCTTTGGACATTTTCTTGCATGTTTCAGTTGTCCAAGGTATTCTTGCCGAAATCTCTTTCGTAGGTCTGCACGTACTCGTTGTAGATATGAATATCTTTTTCGCAAGTAGGTGACATCTACCATATCGATATCAGCTACGCCGCATTCTCTGGTTTCTTGGAGGAACATGGAAGGAGACAGTGCAACCAAATCATTTACATCTTCTGACAAATACGTTAAAGGTCTCGAATTTATCAGGCTTTTGATATCACACATTACTGTGTTCAGCTCTTCGTAAGTCAGTGAAGTTTGACCTAAAACTCGACGCAGAATTTGCTTTATCGTACCTATCAACCGCTCCCACCATCCGCCCCACCAAGGGGCTGAAGGTGGTATGAACCTCCAGGTTATTTTCTTCAGCGACGACTGTGATTCTATCTTTCCCCAATCTAGTTTGCTTAATTCATTGTGAGCTTTAACGAAGTTGCCTCCATTATCGGAATATAAAATTTCTGGCCTTCCTCGTCTAGCAATAAATCTTCTTAACGCTTGGAAAAAGGCTTCTGCTGTTAAAGAGGTTATCAGTTCTATATGCACCGCACGATACACAGCACAAGTGTAGAGAACTATCCAGGTTTTCGTTCCGTCTCTCAAGTATAACGATCCAGCAAGATCTGTGTCTGTGATTTCGAATATTGTTGCATCTCTAACTCTATCCTCAGGTAAAGGAGGGCATTTCGGTTCTGAATGGGTCACAGTGAATCGCTTGCATCGTACACATGTTGAGATAGCTTTTCTAACCGTTTTCCGGTTCTGGAGAATCCAATAGTTCTCTCTGAGATGATTCATCAGCGCCTGAACTCCAGCATGTCTAAGTTCTTGATGTTTACTTTCTATGAGCATGTTTACGTTTCGGTGTTGCGATGGCAAAATTATTGGCAATCGAAAATTCTTTTTATCTTTTCTTCTAAGAATTCTCGTTTCTACTCTTAGGAGATCATTTTTGTCAAGCACGGGATTAAGTTGTCTAATTCGTTGTTCATTGGTTCCTTCTGGAAATGATTCTCGTTGTACCATCTTTAGCAAACTTTCTTCCGCATTTTTCATCTCCTGTACACTTAGATTTCCTTTTTGTTTAGAATTTTTAGACTTCGAATTCAAGTAGAACCTATAAATCCATCCAATGATTCTAATGAGTCTCGGATAATTTGAGTATCTGTGAAACATTTCTTCTCTTTCTACATTGACTTGGGTATTTATCACAGCACTCCTTCGCTTTTCTCGAGAAATTTCTTCATCATTGAAAACCAAACCAAATTGTGGCCATTCGTCTTCATTCTTCTTTAACCAAATTGGGTTCTCCCACCATTTCATTTTCAGCAACTGTTTAGTTGGGTAGCTCCTGGAAAGAAGATCGTCTGGATTCTCAACCCTTTTTGCTTCTTGAGAGTCTTCTAGATCAGAAGAAAGCGACTGGTTAGCTCGGCCTTCTTGCTCAGGATCAGAGATGGGTAAACTTTCATCTAAATGCTCGGGATCAGAGATGGGTAAATTTTCATCTAAATGCTCAACACTGGCATCATTTTCGTGCTCAACAGATGTAACTATTTTCTCTTTAGAAGGTGTATCCTTTTCTTTATCTTCTTCCTCATCTATACTTTCTTCTTTCTCATCTGTTTCTGTTTTAGTATCCATCAATTCTTCGACAGGAGTAACAGGTTTTGCACTTTCTTTTGAAGCATCCATTTCATTTGACTGCACTTCATCAACTTCCACCGGATCTTCATTAGTGGTCTTTTTTACTTCATTTTCATCTTTTTCAGATTCAGAGTCATCTTTTATTTCCTTTTCTTCCATGTCTTTTTTAGCAATCGGACCAGTAATACCTATTGCATCTAAGTTCCACATTTCTGGAATGGTAAAATCTTTCATAAATAAATTCGTTACCACCATTGTAGAATTATCATCATGATCGTCAAATGGCATCTTTCCCATCAAGGTCCATCCAAGATGTGTTCCGATAGCTACGAGTCCACATGGCAGAACTATGACTTTTCCAGTGAGAAGCTTACCTGCTACATCAGCTCCAATTAATAAATCTATGTCTTCAGATTCTGTTTCTTTTGGAATCAATTGATCTGTCAAAATTATATTTCTTTTGTTCAATTCTTGCGCACATGGATCTAACTTCAAAGTTGGTATTTTAGAACATATTTTTTCTTGGTCAAGTACCTCAAAATTGCAGTAATATTCTTTGTTAATACTGCTGACTAATACTCTGTGTCGGTAATGTTTTTCTATGTGTTCTTTACCACCAAACAAATTATGTATAACTTTCTCTTCTTTAAGGCGATCATACTGCATTTCTTCAGCGACTCGTTTACTCAGATATGACCGTTGGGAGCCAGAATCAATAAGACATCTCACGATTTTCCCTCCCTTGTTGCCACGTAATCTGACGTACAAAGTCTGTAACAGAATGTTGGGACTACAAGTGCGGTTATTTAGCACTGTGTCACTGATAGCATTTTGGCCGTCATTCTCTTTCAGCACGTCTGTTTTTAATTTATCGCGCTCTTGGTGTTTATTTTCGTTGCACATTATAGTTGCATGTTTTCCATTACAACGTTCACAATTAATTCTAACTTTACACATTCGAGTTCTATGACCCACTTTAAGGCAGCAAAAACAACAGCCCTTTTTCATTAATATCTTCTTTTTATCATCTAAATTCATTTTCAGCGCATATCGGCAAGCAGATGATTCATGATTTTTCTTCTCACAAAATACACACGTGTTCGAATTTGTGGAACCAAAAAGTCCGACTGCGGTTGGAATTTTCTCTTCTTCCCCTCTACTCGGGCGAGGTGGTGAGGAATGTTTCTTCATTCGCTTCGAATAGAGGCTGAAACTTTCTTTCACTAAGGAAATTCTTTCTTCCCCTTCAACCTCTGTTTTCAAAAAATTCATTAGAGAGGTCAATTTATTTAATTCTTTGGTATTTTCATTTTTTAAAGACATGCTTCTTTCCCATATTCTAATAATATCTTCTGGTAAACAACTTTCAACTAAATGGATACAAAATCGAAGCGTATTTATCGGGAGTAACACCCAGGGAATTTAATGCTCGGATATGTGATTCTATTTTATCATATAACTTGGCCAGGTGCATCTTCTTTTGACCCATTGAATTTGTCAGCACTAGACTCAATAATTCTCTTATATAAACTTCAATGAGCAAGTCTTCCCTACCAAATCTGGCAGTTAAACATTCAATTGCTTGTTCGTAATTTTCCGCAGATGGGGGAAACGAATCAACGAGTTCCCTGGCACGGGAGCCTTCTACAGTAGCTTGAGTTAAATAAATAAATTTATCTTCAGGTGCTATATTTACGTCTTCATGAATTTTTCTGAACTGACCCCAAAAACCGAGCCACTCCTTAATATCCCCATTAAATTTTTTCAACTCTACTCGCGGTAACTTAAATCGGCGTTTATGTAACTCCGTTTCTGTCACAACAGTTGAAATTTCATTATTAGTACTGCGCAGCATTTTTTCAGCTTTCGTTCTAAGTCGTATGAATTTTTCCTTGTACGACTCATACACGTTATATTCAACATCAAAATCCTCTTGAGCACAATCAGAATCATTAGCTAATATTTCATGAATTTCTTTTTCTTTCATATCAAGTACACACCATTTCTCACTCAACTGGTTAATTAAGACTTCTATTTCATCTTGACTACAATCTGTAGCTTTTAAGTATTCTTCCAGTTGGTTAGCGATTCTCGAAAAACCACTTCGTAATGGAGTGCGTAATTTCTTCAAACTCTCCATCATTTATATTAAGAAAAAACTATCTTGATCAAATACTATTAGTTTTTTAACTTAATTCAATATAATTGCAAACGCCCACCCGGGGGCGCCAAAAAATGTAATAATCGGTATCTTGAGTTTAAATTTCAAGGTAAAAATCTTACCATTTTCCGATTCTTTCTGGGCGTTTGCATCTTTTGACTTCATGGAGAGTTACTAAAATTGACTAAAAAAATCACAGTACTATCAAACTAAAAAAAAATCAATATATTAACAATATTTACAAATTCAAAGAACAAGCTTTGCAAATCGGACAGTATTAAAAAAATCATTTTCGTTGTTCTAACGATTCTATTTATTTTTTTTCTCAATCAGTTCACTTCAAATCAGAAAAGCGGTGGGCGAAAGGAAAAGTTCAATAAATAAAAGTTCAAGGCTAACCTTGATCGCGACATCAATGCCTTCATCTAATTGCTTATAACTTTGGAAAAACTCCTCTCTCCATCTCAAACTGCAGCAACCATTTCAATCTCAGGCACATCTTGCAGCAGTGGGTTATCTAATGACTCTATTTATTGCAAATATATTACACTAGCTGTACCCGCACAGCGATGCCCGTGCTAAAAATTTAATGGAAGTTCGTTGAATAAAAAAAAGACTCCCCCTCCCCGTCTGATGTGAAATGATCATTTTTCTTCGTATAAAATACGTGCACACCTTTTCAAAAAAAAAACTATTAAAGTTTCTTTAAAATTTAAAACTTTTCGTCAAATCATTAAATTAGATTTACAGTTGCTTTAAAACTCGATTTTGCGAGAGAAGCGGTTTTTACTGCAATTTAAAATATTTCGCCAAATAAACAAAAAAAGACATCAAATAATATCTTTCAAATGTAAAAATAGTTCCGCAACTCTATTGTTTATCGCCAAACTCGCCCAGCAACCACTCTATCATAATCCATCCGTCTAACGGAAAAAAAAAAAAAAACGTCCAGTGGAACATTCAAAAATTATCGTCAGAAAAAAAGAAGAAAATGTCGAGAAAAACAAATCATAAGTTTGGTAAGTGGACTTTACCAAGGCATCGGACGAAGATTTGCAAAATTACTATATGCAGTGTGAATTGGTGGACTGAGGACGTTCACAAAGTCATAGTGATAACGACAATGATTTAATTTAATTTGAATTTGATGCTATTGAGGATACCTAGTCTACAAAACCGTTAGGCAATAATAGACGACTGTATAAACAATATGGAAATCAATGTCAGTTAGAAAAATGAAACGACAGTCAAACGAAACGGTTTCCGTCCAACTTTCATAAATAACAGTCATCTGACAAATTCTCTAATGATGAAACTGTTGAAAAACGAGAAAAATACGCTTTGATCTTTAGCTGTTATTGACGTTGATATTGCGAAGACGGCTATCATCATATGGCAAAATTCTTCGGTATCTATCATTTGAGAGGAAGTCCTCCTGTTTGTTCTCTTGATAGCCAAATCCCCAACTGATCACCACATTCTGCTGTCAAAATGTACTAGAAATCTAAAATCATACAACATGCATCTAAGGTATATTTCAACAGTTTTTCTTCCCCTGAATCCATTGAGGCTGCTGGGGTCATATGTATCTCTCATGGTATGGTGCTCTAGCCTAGTGATGTTACCATCAATTTTTCTGAGGGTATACTCCCAGTAATCAGTCATGCACAATATGTGTATGCAATCATATGCATAATGTGTCATAATATGAAAATTTATGAAGCTTTAGGGTATACGCTATATATCTAAAAAAATGTTTGAGGGTATACAGCGTATGTGGAGTATACCCTATGGGGACACCACTGCTCTAGCCAAAGAGATTCCCTCAACGAGTTCTGTTACAGATCATTTATCAAAGTAGCTGCAAACATCAAGACTGATCTCTAACTCTGCCGTACCACCAGGTGCACCTGTAGCTAGGAACTTAATAGCGAAGTACCAGATTGGGGTTTGGGGAAGGAGGAATGACCAACTCGTGCCATAACTCTCGGAATCGGATGTTGCTCCTGACGGAATCTTAAAGGTGATTTTGACCGATTGCTTTTCTACATGTGACCGGAAGATCACTTGTAGAAAAGCATCGTTAAACTACTCTGTCGCAAGCTTGCATTGCAAGGGCAGTTGTAACAACGGAATCAAAATATTTATCCAGTACAAAGGGGACGACGTTGACATTAATACATTACAAATTTCTTATGACAACTTTTCCACTGCTGGTGACATGACCTTTCCGCCTCAGAATAAAACCAAGGTGTCACCTTCCTGATATTTTCATTTTCTAATTACTATCAGTCCAATATTCCATATAAACACTTTCAAAATGTGGTAGTAATAATGTACTAAAAAATAAAATTACAAAAAGGTGCTTACGGTCAGCTAGCTACATTTACCTTATTTATATTATTAAAATTTTCTTCATCATGCTATAGCGTCATATATTCACTTCAATACGAATAACGAAATTGAGTACATGCTTGAACTTCATAATTATCGATTGCTTTTCAGCTGGGTGTCGCGGTGATTGGGCATAGGCTTCTTATTTCTTTGGTATTAGGTTAGAATCTGCAGTTCAAGTGTTCAGCCGGTGAATTTACAAGACGCAGAAAACCTTCAGGTCTGGATCCTTGTCACATGATTGTTGCACAAGATCCCTTGAACGCCTGCTTGGCACAGACACTCTGAGACAATAAGAACGAGATCATTTTTTTTTTCTCGAAAAGTATTGGTTTTTCAGGCATGCATATCTAAAAAAACACTGGAAATGTGACATATATGTATGAAAACAATTTCACAATAAATTTAGTTAACTTTTACTTTTTTTTTGGAACCCTTTTTTCCTGCCGTTTCCGAGATATAACCGAAAACTACAAAATTTGGCTCCCCCTTCCTACCTTTAACTTCCCTCCCCCCTAGAGTCGGGGTCTTTCAGTGTGTTTACTTATTAATTGCTTCTAACAAATATCTTATTGAGGAAGTGCTGGCTTTCTGCACTCCCTCAGTTCACTTTCATTAAACAGTGCCTTGGGTATGGAGCAATTCATACTGCATAGGGTCTGGTGGGGGAAAGTGGTCAATGGGGTAAAGTGGTCATATGTCAAATAAATAGCTATAGCTTGGAAACAAATGTTCGAATGAATGTGAAAATTTTATTTTAGAGTAGTGCAGTTAGAAACTACATTTTGAATACAAAATTTTACAACTGGTGAAATTTTTTTCCGTAAAAAAAATATTTTGTGTGAATATGAAAAATTTTAAAATCGAAACACCTCTTTTAACTTCCCTGGGAAATTTTGTTTGTTAGAATTATGAACAAATTGACTGCACAGGAAGCTTCCTATATGTGTCAAGAGTTCTTACTCATTAGCAGTTAGCTGAATCTATTTTAGATATTTTTTTAGAACAATTTAAGTAAGATGGGGTAAAGTGGTCATAATATTAGGCTTAACGAATATTATTCTTCTAATGTCACTTAATCTTTTAGTATAAGGCAAATATAAATTAAATATTAATTTCACTTAATATCCATTGTTTTTACAGTAAACGGGGTTAAATATAGTAGTATATGCATACGCATATGTACTCGTATATAGACGTATTTACAAAAATGTACCAATAAATACGTATACGGGTATATGCAAATATTTTTTATCTATATAGATATACATTCGACTATACACGTATATGCTCGCTTATACTCGTATACATACGAACACTTATATACTCTGGTAGAAACGCGTACAAACTCGAGTAGACATACCAGCATATGATATACAAGTGTACTGGGTGAGTATGAATTCTTGAGAAAGTTATTAAAAGGTGTTAGAGGGGAGGATAAAAAGTAAGGATCATAAGGAGCATGTGGTCACAAACACAATGCTGACGCGCTACATCCACGAAAAGCCAGAAACTGATGGATGCAAAACAGGTAACAAATTTATTACACAAAGACAATTTTACACACCATTTTAGGTTTTAAAAAACTTTTAAAGCAAATGATGAAATTTTAGGCTGCAGCTGTAATACATGCTTCGCAATCACAAATCACTCTCTGTTGCAATAACGAGTCTTTTGAAAAACTTTCACCAGTCGCTGCGCCTTTGTTCCGATGCGTGTATCAGGGCTACTACAGGACTTCTAACAACAGCTCTAAACATTTCTTGAAAACTAAAATGTTGGGTAAAATCATCCTTGTGCAAAAAGTTTGTGACCTGTTTTACATGCATCAGTTTCTGGCTTTGTGTGCATGTAGCGCGTCAGTGACGATAAGTTCCTTACGATTCTTTGCTTCTTATCCTCCCGCTCACACCCCTTATATTTTTTCCCAAGAGCTTGGATTCACTCTGTAGGCATACATGCATATAAGCGTATATTTTCTTGTACATATACATGTACTAGTGTATACACTTAAATGTACTTTTATACGTCTATACAGGTATATAATAGTGCTTACACGTATACTTACGTGTATACTCGTGCTTCCATATTTATATACGTGAGTAGACACGTACAAAGACGCACTGGATGTATCCACGAATTAACTCGTGTATATCCGTATATGCATGTATGTACACTTATATATGCAAGTATACGTCTACCTTACACGCATATACTCAGGTATGCAAGTAAATACTAAATAAGCGCATATGCTGTTCGTTTATAAGCGTTTATACTCGTATATACACGTGACACGTATATACACGTGTAAGCACGTATACATTCCCGTAGGTAATCACGTATACATACTTATATACTCATGTATACACGTATAAACGTGTGTAGGCATGGGCATGCATGTATCTGATGTGTACATGTATCTACTCACATATGAACGTGTTTACTCATGTTTGCAAGACACGTATATACTCGTTTATACACACATATACTTTTGCATATACTTGTAACAATAAAAATAACCGGAATATACTAATATTAGAGTTATTTATAATGGTTTTGCATCTATTTTTAACTATGACCACTTTACCCTATACTATGACCACTTTCCCTCACCCCAAGGGGTAAAGTGGTCATAAATACATAGGGAAAAGAAAGTGTTATAAAACTGCTTATATCAATTTTTTTTTTCCTAAAATTCAGTGTACCGTGTTCTTTAATAATATAATGTAAAATTACAACAAAATAAAAAAATTTTGAAAAAAAAATAGAACCGACTTCAAAATTGCTCTAAAAAGTGAAAAATAATTTTATTCTTTAAACACCATCGATAATACTTTTAAACATAATTTTTGAAGTTGGCGCAAAAACGATCGATAAAATCATTCACAGCCATAACTCAACTACAAGTATAAATTTAACCACGTCCAGTTTCTTCACTACCACATGCATTACGCATTGATGACAGCATATTTGAGTAACGATGTAAATGTTCCGTTCCTAAGTTTGGATGATTTTTTGATAAAAATATGAACGAAGCATGGTTACAATGGATTTTACTTTTTGTTTTTGCGCCAACTTCAAAAATTATGTTTAAAAGTATTATCGATGGTGTTTAAAGAATAAAATTATTTTTCACTTTTTAGAGCAATTTTGAAGTCGGTTCTATTTTTTTTTCAAAATTGTTTTATTTCATTCTTTTTAGTGTAAATGTAGATATTTCAGTAAAAGTAAGAAGTTACCTAGTAAGAAGTGCGGCTCTATATCACTGTATTGCTTTAGAAAAGCCTTTATTCAAAATTATCATTACAATTACTATTAATGTTACAGTTATATGGCACCAAACTTTTATAACAATGAGTTTTATATTGTCGCGTAGATGAAGATAGCGAAGACAATGTGAAAGCCAAATTAAGCGAATACTCGTTAGTCTCAACTCGAGATCTTTATTCAGAACGACGAATGAACGTTACATCTCCTTATATACAACTTGAAAAAGTGCTGGAACTTTCCAGACTTGAAAAGATACAGAAATTAATAGAACATTCGAGAAAATACGGGAAACAGTAGAAATGAAATTTTAGTAAAATTCACTTTGTCCTAGTCGGGATTTGAACCCGGGTCGCTCGTGTGGGAGACGAGAATTCTACCACTGAGCCACCGTTATCCACGGATGAAAAGTGCGAACTTCGCTACAATATCATTTTAATCATTTAATAGGGAAATTTACTGTTTTTTGCCCATAACTTTTTTTCTAAAGAACAAATATGGTCAAACAAAGTAATGGGACCTAAGTTGAGCCATCCTCTATCCATTAAAAAAAGAATCATCAAAATCGGTTCACTAGGTGGGACGCTATGAGTGGACAAACAAAAAAAAAAAACATACATACGGTATGAACTGATAACCGCCTCCTTTTTGAAGTCGGTTAAAAAGTTGAAGTATTTAAAGAATTCATAGTATATATTATCCACCTAAGTTGAAAACCTACGACTTTATGACTACTTTACCCCACCAGACCCTATACATAGTTCTTCCAATCTCCGTCCGATTTCTTGGTAAGGGGCTGCCCATAAATGATATTACACTTTTTTTCAACATTTTAGACCCCCTCCTCGTTTGTTACAAAGTACTTTTCATAAACTACTTTTATAAACATATTCGTATTAAAAGATGCTTGATGTGACACTTTCCATCCCCCTTGTCACAATACCACGACCCCCCCCCCCTCCCCCACCCCTTAGACATCATTTGTGTTGTAGTAATCCATAAATAATTTTTTATTGTCCTTCCGGATTGTCGATTTCATTGAGGAAAGAGGAAGTGCGCGATCCTTTCGAGTCGGTTTGAAATTTGTGAATGGCACGTGTTCCATTTTTTGCCATAAAAGTGCGTGTTTAAAATTCTGTAAATTTTGATTGGTTGAATAAAATATCGCAAAACATGATATCAAATTAGAGGAAATTTAAAGCTCTACAACTTCGTCATTGACAATTTTCATGAAGACTGATCCTGGGAGGCTCTAGGAGAAAATGTTTGACAAAAAGAGAATTTTTCCGAAAATCATCGCTTTTTCATAATAAATAACCGGAAAATTATTGGAAATTTTGCAAATATATGTAGAAACAGTTCTGTAAAAACTTTAGTAAGCTTGAATTTCTATTTTAAACGCATTTTTTCCACCGTTTCCGACATTTTCTCGAAAACCCCAAAATTTTTCTTCCCCCCTCCCTCCCACCTTTAGCTCACCCCCTAGGGGCGGGGACTTTTAGTATGTTTATTTACTAACTACCCCTAAAAATATTCTGAAGTCAAAAATTATCGCATATTCCATGCACGCTACACCCCTGTTTTGAGCACTCATTGACTAGACTAATAGTAATCTAGCAAACACCATGGTGAACTTGGAGCTTCAGTCTGACGCCACTGCAGCTGATCTTTTTTTTTTTTTAAGTGTGTGATTGAATTATAAATGATAAATTGCGGATTGTGCAAAACAATCCTGTATAATTTTGTTACAAAGCACTGTTTTTGCTGTTATAAAAAGTACGTCTGCTTTTTCAAAGATTTGGTTTTGCTTATTTTTCATGCTACCCTGATTATCCGGATTTTCGTTTATCCGTATTGCTAGTGCTTTAGCCGGATAAACGAGGTTCTACTGTTACTATTTTTTACAACGTATTTATGTTTGAAATTAAAGAAGAGAACAGAAAGTTGATGCCACAATACTGATTGAAATTTACTATACTATCTCTTGTTAAATCTGCATTCTTATTGAACAAAGTTGTTTTTAATAACGGTAATATATTTTTTAAACAACTCATTTAGCAGTTATTTTGTTATTTTCAAATGCTTAAATCTCTTGAGAGCCATGTTGAAGTACCCCCTTTTATTCAAAATTTTCGATTTACCGAAGGTGGTTTGTTCCCGATCAGTTCGAATAATCGAGGTTCTACTGTGCTTGTTCAACTTGATTTACGACTAGAAGTTTGTTTCCTTGTGTGCTTAAATATTGCAGTCCTTTTTAATTTTCTCTTTTTTTCTCTCTCTCTTTCAGGATTTATCTAGACAGCATTACACCCTATTTAGGCAAGTGTGATGCCAAGATTGAACTCCAACAAACTTCTGTATACATATTAATTTGAAGAATTTTATATAAATGTTTGGTGCAATGCTGGCGAAATTTTCAAATTTAAAATTTTTGGTTTAACAAAGGAAGAGTTGTTTGTCCCATTACTAAGCTAGTCAACGGGGACATAATTAAAGTGGCGATGTAGAAGTGTTGGATACCAAAAACTCAAACTATCAAGAGTCTTGACTACACCTGTCAAAAGAAACAATTAAAGTGACTATGCCCAAATGTTAGATTCTAAAAGCCCAAAGTTTTATCTTCCTCGTCCAATCTAATCAACAAAAGCAGAGTTAAATTCTAAACTCCAAAGAGTTGTTAGTCCGTGAACTGATCTGGTCAATAGAAACAAGAGTGTTCAAATAATTGTTCCGAAGTAATGTATCCTAAAAGCCCAGACTCTTTTTTTTATAATGTGGTAAATACTTTTGTCAAGCATTTTCAACATCCAAAATTGTGAAGTAGTGGTCACATACTCAGAAAAAAATACATTCATCTGATTGTCATTAAGTCAGGCTTGCTTTGTAAAGGTTATTTTTGAAACACGTGCATATTAGGTGTTCATATAGAAGAGGATACTGTGTAAGTATCTTTAGTACGTACTCTTTCGACAAACATTAGGATCCCAAGAATCTAATGTTTGTCGAAGACCCTGTCTTTCAACTTCGTTCTAACTATTGAACCATACCGCCATAGACTGAAGTAACTATTAGAAGTCCTCATTTTGCTCATCATTCTCTTGACTGAAATCAGGTTTGTGGCCAAACACAACTAATCAGGAGAACGATATACGTTTCATGACTGTTTATCAAAAATTTTCATTAAAACACGTTTCGAGTTCTAATACGTTAGGAATTTAAAATATAGTCTCTGGTTTATTCCGTTCATGGGTCACATTGCATTTAGTGAACATTAGAACCCTTGACGTTAAAAGGCTAATATATATTTTGCTGAAATGAAAAACGCCATTCAATCTGATAAAAAAAATTATTTTGTGGACACTGCTCAGCTGAACGGGTCATTTGACTGCTTACCAATGCTTGCCCTTTTTCTGATGTGACAAAACCTTTAGTGAAGTGGCGGAAATATCATGTACTTGTCTTTGTCTAAGGCATGGTCTTCAAAAATTAGATTTTTGTTTATGTTTTCTGGCAAACCTCTCATGAGAGTTTCATTATTATATTGAAGTATTTTAACGCAAACTGGCAAAAGTGGCAATTTTTCTGCCGCTTGCTAAAAGACGAAGTTGAACAGCTTAACGTTTGCTAAAACATCTAAGAAGGGGCAATAGTATGGAGCATTTTTTTTTTTAAACTACTTTATTGTTTTTCAAGAACATTATTGAAGCTTGTTGAACGGCAGTGTGAATTTGCAAGAACCATGCTCATTAATTTTATCAATTGACATTTGTTGCACAAGCATATTTTTACTCTAGCAATGAGTTATGAGTTAAAAATCCATGGTGGTAAAAAACAATATTCATGTGAATATTGTTCAAAGATATTTTCTCATGCTTCCCTCTTAAAGAAGCACAGGAGAGTCCACACCGGAGATAAACCATTTTCGTGTGATTGTTGTTCAAAAGCATTTTCTGCGGCTTCAGACCTGAGAAAGCATGGCAGAGTTCACAGTGTAGAAAAACCATTTTCGTGTGAATGTTGTTCAAAAGCATTTTCTACGGCTTCAGGCCTGAGAAAACATGCGAGAGTTCACACCGGAGAAAGACCATTTTCGTGTGAATATTGTTCAAAAGCATTTTCTACGGCTACAGATCTAAGAACACATACGAGAGTTCACACCGGAGAAAGACCATTTTCGTGTGAATGTTGTTCAAGAGCGTTTTCTACGGCTTCAGCCCTGAGAAAACATGCGAGAGTTCACACTGGAGAAAGACCATTTTCGTGTGAATATTGTTCAAAAACATTTTCAACATCTTCGTACCTAAGAACACATGCGAGAGTTCACACCGGAGAGAAACCATTTTCGTGTGAATTTTGTTCAAAAGCATTTTCTAATTCTTCAGACCTAAGAAGACATGCGAGAGTTCACACTGGAGAAAAACCATTTTCGTGTGAATATTGTTCAAAAGCATTTTCTGTGGCTTACGACCTAACAAGACACGCGAAAGTTCACACCGGAAAAAGATCATTTTCGTGTGAATATTGTTTAAAGGCATTTTCGACATCTTCATATCTAAAAAAACATGTGAGAGTTCACACTGGAGAAAAACCGTTTTCTTGTAAACATTGTTCCAACGCATTTTCTGAGGCTTTAGACCTGAAAAGGCATGTAAAAAACGCACATCGGCAAAAAACCGCATTCGTGTGAACATTGTTCAAAAGCATTTGCAACATCATCAAAATTAAAAGCACATTTGACAGTTCATACTGGCGAAAAAGCACATTCGTGTGAGCACTGTTCAAAATCATTTTCGTCGTCTTGGTACCTAAGAGCACATGCGAGAGTTCATACCGGAGAAAAACTATTTTCGTGTGTATGTTGTTCAAAAACATTTTCCAGTTCTTCAGACCTAAAAAGACATGCGAGCGTTCACACTGGAGAAAAACCATTTTCATGTGAATATTGCCCGAAGGCCTTTTCCATGCCATGGCAATTAAAAGCACATTTGCGAGTTCATACTGGCGAAAAACCCTATTCGTGCGAGTATTGTTCAAAAACATTTTCGTTATCTTCAACTCTAAGGAGGCATACGAGACTTCATTCTGGCGATGTGCAAAAGCATTTCCGACATCTTCAACTCTAAAGAGGCATACGAGACTACATTCTGGCGATGTGCAAAAGCATTTCCGACATCTTCAACTCTAAGGAGGCATACGAGACTACATTCTGGCGATGTGCAAAAGCATTTCCGACATCTTCAACTCTAAGGAGGCATACGAGACTTTATTCTGGCGATGTGCAAAAACATTTCCGACATCTTCACACCTAAAAAGACAAATGAGACCCCATACTGGTATAAAACCATATTCATGCGACTACTGCCCCATGCCATATTTTGATGCTTCAAGCTTGGCAAAACACGTGGAATTTCGCCGGTGGAGAACAAAGTTTGTGTGAATTGAATATTGCTCAAAGACCTTCTCTCGACCCGAGTTCTTGAAGCAACAAATAAAAATCCATACTGGCAAAAAACGATTTTCGTGTGACTACCAGGGCCTGATTACCGCACAGGCCAACTAGCTCTGGGCCTGGGGCCTCATCTTCGTAAGGGGCCCCAAATTACTTAAAGAATTATGCATAGCATTAAACCTATATGAAAAATACATGTATTTTTAAAATAATAATAATAAAATGACTTGTTAAGTGGAAAAAAAAAACTTCCTTAAATGATAATTTTTATTCATTTTACTAGTAGCGAATTGACCATGTCACACTTATCGAGGGACACAGAAGTTGATTCATAAGAGCCCATGATTAATGATTTACATAATTCTGTGACAGAGAAAAAGGTCCCCCAAAATGCGTTCCGAGGCTCCCCAAACCTGTAAATCAACCACTGCATTCCGCCGCAGAGTCTTCAAGGGTCCTCCAAATTAATGTGGGCCTAGGGCCTCACTTTTAGTTAGTCGGGCCCTGGTGACTACTATTCAAAAACATTTTTTTCATGCTTCACTCTTAAAAGCACTTATGAGGGATCGTACAGGCGAAAAGGTTTTTTCGTGTGATTATTGCTCGAAGGCATTTTCTGACTTTTCGTATCTACTACGGCATTTGAAAGTCCACGCTGGCGAGAATCGATACTCCTGTTAACATTATCGCAGAGCATTTTCTCAAAACGCAGGTTTGAAAGAGCATTCGAGAACTCACATTGGCGAAAAGACGTATTCGAGCGATTGGTGCGCTAAGGCGTTTTCGGTAACTTGGAGCAAGGCTTCACTTGATACGCGTCTTATCAGGCTCAGTCATTACTCAAAAGATCAAAGGCGCCCACTTGCCCGTAGGAGAGCGCTGTATAGCTTGACCTTGAAGCAAAAACATCATTTGTAATAGGTTGGTTGTTATTATTTTGGAATAGATAGGATTAGCGAGACCCATGCCTCTTGCTATTCGGTGCTTTCTGTCTGATTCTACCTATTACAAATGATACAAATAATGTTTCGCTTCAAGGTCATCCGCCTTCTTTTCGTGATGAAGCTTTAGTATAACCACGGAAAATCATTTGTTTATATTAGTTAACGTATTATTTCTGCTGCAAAAAGTGACGCTTTTCAAATCTTTAACGTAAAATTTCATTGATATGGTTAACCGATGTGTAGTACAGGGTGAATTAATGCCGGAACGGCGTACCAGGTCTGTTTTTCAGGGAAAATAAATTCCCTTTTCAGGTAAAGCTGGTCCCAACTCAGGATTCAACTATTTCTCATTGGCGTTCACTTCTGGTAAAATGCATTTCTGAAACACAGGAGACTCCGAAGCATTGTGGGCCTTGGACCTCACTTTTAGTAAGTCGGGCCTAGGGATTACGTATAATTTTTTTGCGACATTTAATGTGAGTTGATATCGAGATGGGTTCAAACATTACTTTTCAAGGAAACCTTGCTGTTTGTAAATTATATAGTATTTTACTGCATATTTGAAGGAGGTATTTAATGGCGCAATCGTCAAGATTTCGACAATAATTGTTTTATTCTCACAATATTGGTAAGACTGCAATACATATTTTCTCTTTTGATATTATTTCATTATTCGCAACTCCAACAAACTATGGGGGGCACTGCAGCCACTGTTTAATGGCGGATGAAAAAGGTAAAGCAAACGCATGCTGTAACGTAGAAAACTCTAATAAGCCTAGTAATTTTTGTTTGTATGCATGATTTTTACTTCCTTTTACAAAAAAGGAAGTAATGTATTCGCGAAAAAATTTTCACTCAAAAATCGGCCTTAATTTTCATTTTACTCACCCCCAAATGAATGTTGAGTTTTTTTTTTTTCGACCCGACCACACGTACATATGTACCTAAGAACGTATAGACGCCCGAAATATCCATTTTGAAGTTTCCCGAGTTAATTACAAGTTTTCTCGTAACGTCTGTATGTACGTATGTATGTGCGTATGTGTGTATGTATGTCGCATAACTCAAGAACGGTGTGTCCTAGAAAGTTGAAATTTGGTACGTAGATTCCTAGTGGGCTCTAGTTGTGCACCTTCCATTTTGGTTGCATTCGGGTGTTTCTAGAGGGGTCTTTTGCACCTTTTTGGGGGGAATTCATTGTTAATTTCGATGCAAAGTCAAGTGGTGTTATAATTTGGCGGATACTTGGCGATATATCGCCAGTCTTTTGGTCACCATGTTTTGTCACCAATTTGGCGGGGTTTTTTTTTTTTTTTTTTTTTTTTTTTTTTTTTTTTAGCAATCACGATTGCTTATTTTTCTCATTTGACCTTTTTTGATGTTCCGTGCCTTTTTCAGCTTGGACGAGAAGCCTCTGCAGCACCAGCACCACCGCCCACCGTCCTCTGCAGGCGGCGCGGCGCGGCTGCTCCGGTCCTGAGATATCCGCTTCTCCTGGTCGGAGGCGTCCATGTTCTACACACACGCACGCTCACACACTCACACACATACACGCCTACGTGCATACACACAGGTCTACACACACACACAACTATGCACACGTAACCGCCCAGGAGGAGAGGCAGGCTTGGGGGGGGGGGGACAGGAGCTGTTTCTAGAAACAATAAATCCAATGAGTAGGGTCCTGTCTCAGTTCGTGATTGCGAAAAATATAATTTGAATTCAAAATTTCAGAATTCAAATTATTTTTTTTTTAATCTGTTTTCAATGCGGCCATTGTTGCTGATATTTAGAGAGTTAGAGAGAGAATCACATTAAAATTGCAATAATAGGGAAATGACATTAAGTTGGTGTAAAAGGAAGTCATGTGATGCACACATCAGCTCGTTTTGCTTTATTCTTTTTAAATTAATTTTCAAAGTCTTGCGGATGTTCTGGACCACGTAGAAAGAAATGCGAATTCAAGAAGCATTACTAAACGTCAGAAATTAATGCAAATTACGTAGTTCTACGCAGCAACTTCCACGATGTTGAATTCGATATTTATGAATTCTTGACGGAACTACATTTTCATTGTGGCCATAAGACTAACATGAATAACATCAAATGCTGGATAATTTAATTATGTGACATTATGAATTGCAGTCGACTCCCACTACAACGCGATCCGACTAACGCGAAATGGCTATGACGCGAGTTTTTCAACAGTAAAGAATTTTTGAGCTAGCACGAATTCCTCGCCTGCAACATGAAAATTTTCGGAAGGGAACCGCGGTGTGTAAGTTTTTTTTTCGTGAATGGACCTTCATTCCTTTAGCATCCGTGAGAGCAGAAGTACCCACACTGTACTAGTCTTATCGCTTATACAAATAACTACTTCTCACTTTCCATTAATTTTTTTCATTCTAAATGCGAAAGTCCACGAAATATAACGACACCTAAGAGTGCTGTTTCATCTAAAGTTGGTGAAGATAGATAGAAAAAGAGAACGTTTCTGACAATTAAAGAAAAGGTAAAGCTTCTCGAAAAGCTGAAGCTGAACCAAAAAATGCTTCGAAGGGTAGCACAATAATTAGGTATGACGGTATAAGTGAATCTTCCATACGTACAATTAAAAGTCAAGAAAAGGAAAGCCATAAAACCTCACTGAGTAATAGTATCCAAGCAAAATGCAAAAATTATGAAAATGGAAGCTGCTCTTTATTGTAAATTAAAGAAACCAGGGAGAGGGGTAATGCCATAGATGAAAATTTTATAAAAGAACCAATGAAGCAATTACATTTAAAAATATATTAGAATAGCGGTTTGATCACGCAGCATAAATCATCATCATTTTCACTTTTTTAAGTTACAAATATCATTACTGAATCAACTGTACATTACAACTATAGGGCATTTGTTTTCCTTACTACATGCTGTAAGTACGGTACTGGTTTATTTTATGTCTTTCTTTCCCATTGATCATTGTTTTTGTGCATCATAGCAGTATTTTATGTTGAATAAAACGGTTTAAAAATATATAAATAAAAATTCAGTTCTTTATATAAGAAACAGTAATGTATAGCTTAAAGGTTTTCAACTGTTTAAGGTGGTTTTTACAAGTGTCTAAAATGATTGGTTATGTTTTTAAAAGTTTTTACATATAAACTTTTCCACAACGCGAAATTTCGACTTACGCGAGGGGTCTTCGAACACATCCCTCGCGTAAGTCAGGACTCGACTGTATTACCAAAAGAGGAAGATGATACTTCTTTGTCTTGTATGGCTAGCGCTCATTGTTTTGCATTTGTATCTGAGTTGTTTTTCTCAAATTGCCGAATCGGTTCATTAAAAAATTTTCTGTTTCGTATGTTTCTAATTTCTGAATTATGATTTCATTCTGTCATGCATCATCAATAAAATTCTCACGGATATGTGATGGTTTCTTTTTCATTGATCTTCCATTATTTCTTTAAACTTATCGAATTCTGTAATTTTTCTACCATTTTAATCCACTAATGATAAAAAATAAAAATAGTTTAACTGACATGCGAAATCTCGCCAAGTGTTTTTTACACGCACAATACTAAAACTATAACCCTAAACAAATTTTTAGTGGAACTCTTCAGCTCATTATGTAAGCAATTCGCAACTGCAATAAACTATAGGGGGCGCTGCAGCCACTGCAGGGCTCATTTTCCTCCTACTTTTCCTACTATTCCTACTTTTTCCTACTTAAGTAGGAATTGTCCTACTTTTCAACCAAAATTCCTACTTTTCCTACTTTTCAGCAAAAAATTCTTACTTCTCCTATTTTTTAGCATGATTTCCTTTAGAATTTAACTTGAAATTCCTTCAAAAGAATTTAAAATTGATGTGATTTCAAAAAATTTGTTAATTGTAAATTGTTTATATATAATATTGAATTTATTTCACAAAGTTATACATGATTGCAATTTCTTCTGAATTCTATTGCTTATGTTAAGAAAAAACTTTGGTTTTTTAAAAAGTATATAGTAAAAAAAATCCATCTATATAAGTACAAACTTTTGATAATTATACTTGACTATATATATGTATATTTTTTATTTTTTATTTTTATTTTTTTTTTTTTTTTTTTTGCTGGCATGTAATGTCAGTTATTATATTTGAATTTCAGTTTGAACTATAGTCAAAAAAACTGAATCCTCCCCCACCTTTTTTTTTTTTTTTTTCTGTCACATTTTCGTAAAATTCAAGAGTTTTGTAAAATAGATATAATTTTCAGTATAGAAGAATGAAGTTCAGTTAAATCAGAGAAATAGAACTTTCTTTTTATGTCAAAAAGTTTTAAATTAGAAATTTCATGTTATTTCTGACCTAAAATATTTTGTTGCATACAAAGTACTGAGCGAAATTAGCTCAAACTTTTTGCTTTCTTTAAATAGATAGGTCTTTAGATATAGTAACATTTAAAGCACAATAAAATGCTGCTAAATGGTTATCATGTACCCAGTACCTCTGCTTGACCAGAAACCAAAAAAAAAAAAAAAAAAATTCCTCTTTCCACAATCAACATTGATTTTGAATCTGGCGCTTTGCAATAAGATAATAATTCTGCAATGTTTATTTTTCAATATTGTATTGAACTTTATTTTGATTGTCCTAAAAATGTTCTGAAATTTTATCTAAATTGTATCATAATTTCTTTAAGCGTTCTTGCCGCTGACAATAGCTTGGCTCAGGGGCGCCTCAAGTTTTAATTTTTGAATGGCAGAATTTCTGAATTTGGCGGATGATAAATTACAGGTATCAACATATCAATATCACTTATAGTAAAATAGTAGTTTAAAAAAATTAAAAAAAAAACACGCTTTTATAGCAAAATGAACCTTATCATCTAAAGTTTATTTTTTACTTTTCAGTTTATTTTTCTACAAAAGCGTGTTAGCATGTTCTTTTTTTTTTTAGTTTTTTAAACTATTATTTTCTTTTTCTTGCTGTTTCTTCTTTTTTTTCTCTTTTTTTAGTTTAACTTGTTTAACAAAAAAATATTCATTTCAACATTTTTCAAAACCTTTTATATTCATGAAATTCGCCCAAAAAAAGTGCCTATAGGTCTCGGGCAGCATTCGAAACGCAGACTCTTCAACTCCAAAAAGAATAATTATACTCCTTAAAGCGTAATACCCGAGCTCTAAAAACATTCAACTGTGCTGATAAATTGCCTGTGGAGTAATTGTCTAATCCAGCTAATCCATCTCAGTCATCAATGTATGTGTGCGGAAATCATATTTATATTGCTTTGAAAATTTGAGCTATATTTTAATGAAAGTATTGTTCGACAAGGGCCTGATCAAAAATGTAATGAAAATCAGGGGTGATTGTGTTCCGGTATTTTACCGAATTTCCGGTATTTTCGGAAGTATTTCCGGTATTTTCATGTCCGAAAATACCGGAATTATGTTTTTTTTTGTTATGCTTTTATCTCCCTACCTCCGCATTTTTTTTTTTTTTTTATTATATAATACTCATCAAATATACCTGCAAGAGCCTTAAGATGGACACCTATCCCTTAAAATGGACAAATGTGGAGATAATTTGTATAACACCAGCTCAAAAGTAACTTTGTAATCCAATAAAAATTTAATTAAATGTACACACAAAATTTTCACTCAGAACTATTTAAAACTATGGCAAAGGTGCACTTAAGTAGTAGGGGCCAAAGATTTCCCCCCTCCCCTCCGTTCTCGCTTTGAAACTTTCAGGTATTTTTTGATGAACTCACAATCACTCCTGGAAAATTGAAGGCTCATCTAAATTTTGCCATGAAATTATTTAAAAACAATTTTAACTCATGTTCTAATTAACTTAGAACATCGGAACATACATTGTCTGATGCAGAACAATCCAAGGTTTTTTATAGATATTTTCAAATATATATATTTTTTTAATTTTTCTTTTTCATTGTTAGATTTATTCCGAAATATTGATTAAAATTGGAATAAACTAACAATTAATAGTTAATTAATTTGATTATAAAATATTGCATTGTAATCGGGTCTGAGGTCGCATGCCAAATTTCAAAAGAATCTGATCGCAGGAAGTGGGCGAATTTTGAGCTGCAAGACTCCGTTACAAGATACATACATACACGTAAAGTTAATAAAAGTGTGTTAATAAAAAGAGACATTTGGGTATCAAAAAATTGCAGTTTTGCGGAATAAAGAAATTTTTGGAAACCCACAGTGACCTCCCACTGTGGCACTCTTGGCTTAGCTGCACAATAGCATTTTTTGATTAAATTAATTATAGAGGATGATATCGATAATACATAAAAAGTCTTTAAAAACATCTCGAAGTATTCATCCATTTTGAAAGTACAGCAATGTAAAAATCTAAAAAAATCAATAAACTTTGAAGGCTTAATGTACAAACTTTTCTTGAAATTAAAATTTAGAATAAAGTTTTTTTTTTTCCAAAATGCAACTCTTCAGAAATTTAAAAAAAAATGTATGTATTGAAATGGCATGGATCATAATGGGGTTCATATTTAAATGTAAAAAAAAGCTTTCTTTGAATATGTCACCCCCCCCCTGCACCAATGTCATTGAAATCCTAAATGGTAAAATAAATTTTAGTAGAAAATTGTATTCATTTTACATCGAATGACCCACAAATTCTTGAGTGAAAAAATTCTTGTTGACTTAAAAGACTTTTCTAGAAGTGGTGCAGGAAAAACTATATTTGATTTAATGTTGCTACTAGTGTATTGAACAAAGTCTCCAAAAAAAAAAAGAAAAAAGGGGAGGGAGTGGGTTCTGAGAAATAGAATAGCATTTGTTTCAAGTATTCATTCTTAATCAGGGGTGTCTACCTAGAGGGGTCATGGCGCAGATTGTGTCATTGATTTTTTTTTGAGGGGGGGGGGGGGGGTGATTTAAGGGGTATTTGTTTTTTGGGGGGCTTCCTATGTAGGGTTTTTTGTGATATTGAGGGTGGTGCGCCCTTAATTTTGCAGGGGGCACCCATGTCTTATTTGTTCTTGCTCAGTGATATAACTTTACATATTTGTTCGTATTATGTTCAAGATACTGCCTGTCAACCTGCGATACTGGATAATAATGTTTTTCATACCAAATTCTACCGGTAATACGTAAACTGCTTTGAAACAATAAACTCAAATTTTCTATTACAGTGGACAAACATTATATTTCTTCTTCTTCTTCTTTTTTTTAATAAATTACTTGCATACTTGTAGCTAGCATTTTAGAAGTATTTAGTTAAATTTACATATTAGTATTTAAAAAAGGAAATTTACAATTTAAAATTTATAAAATTTTCATTTAAAAGAATAATTTTAGAGGAAATGTAACTGATCTCTAGGATAAGGCATTTAACTAAGGATGTAGCCTTTAAAAATAATAAATAAAAATAGCAAAATCTTATGTACTAACAGTTCTAAAACGTTACAAGTTTCCGGGGTCAACACTCTAATATTGCTTCGACATACCTATTTCGTACATACGATCATACGATTTCGTACATGTATAGTTCGACATACATGTACGATTATGTATTCTTCGACATACATAATCGTACATGTCTTTTGATTCCATGCTTATGAATGATGTTTTATTAGAATTTAAAAAAATGGTCAAATTAAAATAACAAAGCTTTATGCACCAACAGCTGTAAAAAGTTGTAAGTTTTACTTATAATTTGAAGTTTTTGCAGTCAACAATCTAATATTGCTTCTACATCAGTATTGTACACATTTTTTGATTTCATGTTTACGAATGATATTTTGGGGGGGGGGGGAACTTCAAAGAAATATAATTTTTAATGAATCGAATAAGAAGTTGAGTTGACCTAAAAAAAGTGTATATCGTACTCCAGTTAAGTATAATTATGTTTGTATTTTGTTTGTTTGTTCATTTATTTATATATTTTGCATGTAAGATATGTACTGGCAAGTTGAAAATATGAAAGGAAGTTTTTCATGAAAAATATTGTTCAATTACTTTTTAATTGTTTTTAAAATTTAATATTTTTGCATTAAAATACTGGTCCTACATTTTCCTACTTTTTGGTAAAAGTGTCCTACTTTTCCTACTTTTTTTGCAAAAATATCCTACTTTTCCTACTTTTTGACCGTCAAAATGCGCTATGACCCTTGCCACTGTCTAATGGCGGTTGAAAAAGGTAAAACAAACGCATACCGTAACTTAAAGCAGAAATAAGAATTTTTTTTTTTAAAGTGGAGTTAATCGATTTGGCAACTGAGGCATCCATATACAGAGAAAACTTTAAAATGGCAGCTATTAATCCAGCAATTCAAGAGGGCAATTTCAATCTTATTATTTGTGTCGCTCATTGATTTTATAATTTCAAATCTCGAAGTGATAGAATCCTTGACTCCAACCAGTATACCGCTGGCTACTTTCCTTCCCTTCTTCAAATGAAAAACATTGTAGCCAGGAAAGGCAAGTCTCACCATATCCTTCTTCAATCTATTTGCCTCTGAAATTTTAAAAATATCCATTTTCCTATGATTTTCCAAGATCATTATAAGTTAGGCCCTTTTCGTTTGGGTAAGCCCACCTGCATTCCACTGCAGAACATCTAATGAGTCTTTCCTACACCGCATATCAAATTTAATTTTGGCACAAACTGTGACAAGCAGATGAAAATGAAGAAAGATTGTCTCCTGCTGCAAAGCTGTTACTCATTTGGCACCACCCAGGGAGCACATGTAGCTTAAGGACTGCTACGGACGCGAGTAACTTTGCTCCCCAGTTAAAGATTATAAACTGTAGTATTCTGGATTAAGAACTAATTTTTAATTTACATATGTACGACTATTTTTATGCATTAATCAATCGTTCACGAGGAACATATTTTTAATCTTGAAAGTGTTTAACTTCTTTCCGGAATACCCAAAGTTCTTTAATAATTATTTTTGTTTTAGGCATAGATTATTTTAAACACACACACATGTAACGCAGTATGAATATACTGCCGTGTGCAGGTAAACGGCAGTAACTGCAGATTTTTCGATTTTCATTTTTTTGTATTTTTGAAATTTTTATTACTATAGTTTTATGGTACAAACATTTTTATTTGACTGCCGCAGAAAAAAAAGTATTTTTTTATCAGTGGTAATTAGCAGTAACTGCTTTTTTAGCAACATTTTGCGGGAAGTCGGCAGTATGTATATACTGCTCTTTACCTGCCCACGGAAGAACGAAAACTTTCTCCCGTGATCTGGTAAACGGCATGTCGCTACATTTTGCAAGTAATTGGCAGAATGCACTTACTGCTCTTTACCTGCACACGGAAGAACGGAAACTTTCTCCCGTGGGCAGGCAAACGGCAGTAACTGCAAATGTTTTGATTTTCAGGAAATTTTTTGCCAATGTTTGTTCTGCCGTGGGATGGTAGATGGCAGTAACTTCAATTATTTCAAATAAAGTCGAAGAAAACGTTTTGTAATTTCACAGCCCTCAAACATTTGAAAAAAAAACTTTGATTCTTCATATCCGTGTTCTAAAAACAATGAAACAAAATTATTTTTTGCTAATGTGCAGCTATAGCAGATAACATACGAGTAAACACAAGTAATGCTTGGCAGACGATAAATAAACGTGTAGCAATAGAACGATTCTGTTCCATTTGTTTTGTTCTGTCGCAGACGATATTTTTCACAATTTTTAATATATACTAAGCTGCTGCACTTTTAGTAGTTTGATGAGAGCCATTGTTAACACACGAAGCATTTCTTTAGCCTATATTTTCATGGATATTTATTGCGAAGTGCGAAACATTAAGCGATTTTGTTATTGTAAAAATATATATCTGCAATTTTATAACTTTAATTGTAGCAATATTAACTGTAAGTAAGTAGTTCAGCTACTACTCAACTTTGTATCTGTATCGCGTGTGGTGTATTTACTATGATGTGTGCACTTTTTCTCGTGTAGTATGTATATTAATCTTAATGTAACTTGCTTAATTACTTAATATAACTAATTTGTCAACTCTGCTGCTTCTTATTTCAAGTGGTTATGGACCCAGCAAGCATCCATCGTGCAGAGTTGTTAATGCAAGTTTAGAAACTGTTGACTTAGCGCCGGTGATCGTTCGTAAGGCCTAACTTCTACAGTGAATCACACGTGTGTTTTTGAAATTGATTTATTATCTCCAGTATGGATAAGATGAATTCAATTGAGAACTTAGAAGGTGAAAGCAATTGGGCTAGCTGGAAATTCGATATAGAATTGCATTTAACAGTGCAGAAAGCAATGCCAATTGTCTTAGGTGAAATGGTCAAACCGGAAGCGCTAGCTACGGAAGCTACCGAAGCAGAAAGAAAAGCGCATGCAGCTTCTTTAAAATCCTTTAATGAGGCAGATGCGATTTCTCGCTACGTTATTGGTTGCAGTCTAAGATCTGAGCCAAAGCAACATATTTTAACATGTAAAACTGGAAAAGACATGTGGGATGTTCTCCACTCTGTGTATGAGCAAAAGAATGAACGGCGACTCGATCTTCTGTACTCTCAGTTGTTCAACTACTCCAAAGATCCTTGTGACAGTATTGCAACTCATGTATCTAAGTTGCAGAAAATCTGGCAGGAGTTACAGGAAGAGTTAAAAGGTGAGAAAGTTGAACTTCCCAAGTCGATGCTGTTAAATAGAATTTTAAATACTTTACCTAATGAATATTTGGAGTTTAGGAATGCATGGGAATCTGTTCCAGGCAGTGAAAGAACAATTTCGAGTCTTACTGAAAGACTTCGTTTGCACGAACAAAGATTGGAAGAGTTACATCCTGTTGAGAACAAGAATGTTGCCTTTGTAGCAAAGCCCTCACATGCCAAGAAAACTCCTGATAAGACTTATTCAAATCAGAATGAAGTCAAAAACAAGAAATTTAAATGTTTTTTCTGTGGTCTCGCTGGTCACATGAAAAAGAACTGCAACAAGTGGAAATTGCAGAATAATGAGAAAAAGGAATCTTCAAAATCTGGACAGGTCTTTATGACTGTTGCAAATCAAAACAATCAAGATTATTGGCTCATTGATTCAGGAGCCTCGCACCATATTTCTTCGAAGGCTTTCTTCATACAAACAGTTTGATACTCCAAAGCCATTAAGATTAGGAGATGGAAGATCCATGTTTGCCAAAGGTATTGGTGAAATTAAAATTGAAATGTCAATACGTGGTAAATGGATACCTGGTCTTCTTACTAAAGTTTGGCATGTACCTGAATGTGATCAAAATCTTTTTTCATCTGGTGCTGCTTTGGATAATGGCCTTCATGAATATGCAAATAGCAAAGTACGTGAGTTTAGAACTTTAACTGGTGAAACTGTTGCTGTTGGTATTAGATATAACAGTGTTTACAAACTTCTTATGAGAGTTGTTCCTGATTTGGCATGTGTTGTTGTTGACAATGACAGTCTTCAACTGTGGCATGAACGCCTAGGCCATCAAAACAAACGCCATGTTCAAAAATTTTTGAAGAGAAAGGGTATTGAAGTAAAGCTTGATGGTGAATTTTGTGATGCCTGCATGTATGGTAAAATGCATAGACTTAGTTTTGGCTCTCGTCAAGATCGCCCAACTAGTCCTGGTCATCTTATTCATGCTGATGTCTGTGTTCCAATGCCAGAAAAATCTCTTGGAGGTAATAGGTACTATGTAGCATTCAAAGATGATTATTCTAAGTACAGAACTGTTTACTTAATGAAAGAAAAGTCTCAAGTCAAAGATATGTTGGGCATCTTTATGGCAGAAATGAAGACAGCAGGTTAGATGATGAAAGAATTGTTAACTGATGGAGGAAGGGAATTTAATAACTCTGAAGTTCATCAAATTGTGCAAAAAGCAGGGCTGCATCATCGAATGTCTATGCCATATACACCCGAGCAAAACGGAGCAATAGAGAGGGAAAATAGAATTCTAGTTGAAGCAGCTCGATCAATGATCCATGCCACAGAATTGCCAGAAAAACTTTGGGGTGAGGCAGTGAATACAGCAGCCTATGTACTCAATCGAACAGGTCCCTCATCAGAAGAAGGAAAATCTCCCTTTGAACTATGGTATAAGAAAGTACCACCAGTTGACCATCTCAAAATATTTGGTACTGAATGTTTTGTTCATGTTCCAAAAGTCAGAAGGAAGAAATTTCACAAGAAAGCATTGAAACGCTACTTAGTTGGTTATTGTGGTAATAGAGATGGGTACAGAGTTTGGATTCCTGAGAAAAATGATGTGGTTTTGTCCAGAGATGTGGTTTTTAAAACAGAAAAAGTGGCTGACAACATCTACCAAGAAACTCTTTCGCCTCTACAATCTACAGAAGATGTTCCTGTTCCTACTGAAGATGGAGGTAGTAATGATGTAGGGGAAGCTGCTACAACTGAAGATGAGAATAGATATACTACTCTAAGAGATAGATCCCAGTTGCGAAAACCAACAAAATTTGAGGGATATGTTATGCTAGCTGAAGATGAACCAACATCTCTTCATGAGGCAGTAAACTCAAGTAATGCTGAAAATTGGAAGGCTGCTATGGAAGAAGAAATGAACTCTCTCACTGAGAGTGGAACGTGGGAACTTGTTGATCTACCGAAAGGAAGAAAAGCTATAGAAAATCGTTGGGTTTACAAAATAAAAAGAAATTCTGAAGACGAAATAGAGCGGTTCAAAGCAAGACTGGTTGTTAAAGGATTCTCCCAAAAAGCTGGTATTGATTATCAGGAAACATTCAGTCCAGTGGTTCGTTGGGACACTATCAGATCTATTATTAGTGTGGCTGCTAGTGAACGTTTGAAGCTTGCTCAGTTTGACGTGAAAAGTGCCTTTCTATATGGAGACCTGCATGAAGAGATCTATATGAAGCAACCTCATGGATTTGATGATGGAAGTGGGCGTGTTTGCAAATTAATAAAAAGCCTATATGGCTTAAAGCAAGCTCCCAATGCTGGAATCAAAAGTTTAAAGATTTTCTTCAGAATTGTGATCTCAAGCAGATGGACAGTGATCCTGGCTTATTTGTAAATAAAGATAAGACTTTGTTTTTGATCTTATATGTGGATGATGGAATTGTTGCTGTGAAAAATAAAAATCAGTTGGAAATATTTCTTAAAAAACTTACAAAAGAATTTAATGTTAAAGTTGAACCAGCTACGTACTTTTTGGGCATGCAAATTAAATATTTAGATGATGGTTCTATTTTCATTCACCAAGAAAATTATTGCAAAAAGATCTTGGATAGTTTTACTATGTCTTCAGCCAATCCTGTTTGTATTCCCATTGACAAAAGTTTGTTATCTGAACCTTTTGAAAAGCTTGATGAAGAGGTACCATACAGAAGAGCAGTTGGCAGTTTAATATATTTATGTATGGTAACTAGACCAGATATTGCTTATTCTGTTAGTGTTCTATCTCAAGTTTTAGACAAACCTTCCAAAATGCATTGGTGTTTAGTGAAGAAAGTTTTGAAGTATCTTCGAGGAACTTCAAAATATGGTATCTTGTATAAGCCAAATTATATCTGCAAGCAATTAGAAGCGTATAGTGATGCTGATTATGCTGGTGATACATCAACCAGAAGATCTACATCAGGGATGGTCTTCAAGTTTGCTGGAGGAGCCATTACCTGGGCCAGCAAGAGACAGACTTGTGTATCGCTCTCAACTACAGAGGCAGAATTTATTTCAGCCAGTGAGGCTTCAAAGGAAGTAGTGTGGCTACAGAGACTTTTCCAGGATATTTGTCCTTTGATAAGTGTTCTTGTGTTGCAGGTGGACAATGAAAGTGCTATACGACAAGTCAAGAACCCTGAATTCCACAGTCGTACTAAGCACATAGATGTCCGCTACAAATTTATTCGTGAGAAGTATCAGAATGGGCAGTTAGATGTTCAACATTGCGAGAGTAATTCTCAAGCTGCTGACATTTTTACTAAACCTCTACCAAAAGCTACATTCCAGAGACTCCGCCAAATGATTGGCATGTGTGAAATAGAGACTTGATCTATGATATAGACTTGAAAGAGAGCCCCCCCCCCCTCTTTTTTTTTTGTATTGCAGATATCAATTTAGGGGAAGTGTTATTGTAAAAATATATATCTGCAATTCTATAACTTTAACTGTAGCAATATTAACTGTAAGTAAGTAGTTCAGCTACTACTCAACTTTGTATCTGTATCGCGTGTGGTGTGTTTACTATGATGTGTGTACTTTTTCTCGTGTAGTATGTATATTAATCTTAATGTAACTTGCTTAATTACTTAATATAACTAATTTGTCAACTCTGCTGCTTCTTATTTCAAGTGATTTGTTGTAGTTTTAAAAATGCCTAAAGAATCTTCCAGTTGCCAAGTGACAACGCAGGAACATTAAAGAGTTTTCGACAATGCCGTTAAGCAATCAAAATATATGCCTTGTCGACTATTCGTTGTCAGTATTTGAATTTTGAGTAAATGTATTTGATTTTCAAGATTTTGGACATGTTGTGGCTTCCTCCAATAACAACAAATTGACTCACCAGCATGACTACAGATGACTTCCGTGGTTTCCCTGCAGGACAATCTCAGTGGAAACTGAAATCCATGTCAAGACCGTACATACACTGTTAAAAAAAACTGAAAATTCAGGTAGTTTTCTGACTGATTTTAACAGAATATTTCCGTAATGCTTCAAAATGTATTTTTTCCTTACAAAAACGTAAACATCCCGACGAAAACGTAATTTTTCCATTTCTAGGGTTGCCGCTGTGCTGTACTTTGCTCCGATTAGTCTTCAAGTCATGATAAATATCAATTATTGATAGTGCTTATTAATCGCACTGCTACATTTTGCTAATTAAAAGCATATTTAGAATAACAACTCAGATGCTGTAGACAAAATAGATAGCTTGCTATTTCATGTCTGGAGAGTAATATACTCGTATGTCGAAATTGTTTATACGCCTTTGAGCTTTGTAGGTTTGGAAAAATGTTCGCGCCATTTTTAGACTGGCAGATGTGTTTTGATCGCCCTGGTCATTTGATGTGGGTTTTACTGAGTCAGTATTAGAATATTTTTGTGGTTTTAATATTTTGCTCAATACTTTGAACAATTCTATTCGTTAGTCATATTGTGTGCTCTAGCAGTGAGAATAGTTTAAGGATCTCGTGTTATCAATTTAAAATAAAGCCTGTATCCAGATGCATTTAGCACCGCTGGTCATATGTAAGTGTTGTTGAATATCTTTGTACATGTTAATATACAAATGTATTTTCCTTGTTAATATGCATTTGAGAGAATTCCGCTGATAGTTTATTTAGAATTTATACAACTATTATAGAGTTATTTTTTATTGCTCTTACGCATTCTTGAAAGTTAATACACTAAATGCCATTTCGTATCTATACCGGAGATTATCGTGGTGTGCGAGCAAGATAGGAAAAATCACTCAGTTTTTTTTGGGGGGGGGGATTCACTTCACAGTTTGGAATACTGAAAGTAACTATTTTAAATTTCTAAATAAAGGGGTATTGTTGATCTTTGATATATACAATGAAAGTTTTGGCAACAATAAGTACTTAATTTAATTTATTAAGATCTTATCCGACAACTTGTTTGAGATTATTGCAAGTTTCTTGGAAAAACAGTGCGGGTAAAACGAACTGATTGATATTGATATATGCTTAAGTAATAATGATTATGTACTAAAAATCTATGTTGCGATTCCAATGAGTGAAAAATTTGGATATCATTGGGGGGGGGGGGGGATGTAGCACCTGAACCAAAAATTCTTCACGTGCATGTCAATGATTCTGTTTTTAAACACAATAGATATGCGGTACTCTCTATCAGGTATATTATTATATGATAACGTCAACCTGTTTTAATAGCATTTTATTTGACATATTCTGCGAATAAAAATATCATATTTTTCATGTATGTTTTTCCATGCCACCTCAGGCAATGTACGACGAAGGGAATATCGAACAGTATCAGCAGGGATAATTGGTGTCCTATTCAAATCCATCAATTTTTCTGCTAGTACTATTTGATTAATTTGACTCATCTGAAGTTGATATAAAAAGTTTTGGTCAGCAAATGGATGCTTGGTATGTTAGGTAAGTTCTCTCTCCAGATGTTAATTTAAAAAATCTTTGAGTAACAAATGCAAATAAAAAAAGTAATAATTTTAGAACAGTTGACTATATCTGTATTATATATCATTTTAAAGAACTAAATTTTTAATGAAACGAAAAGTCAATACTTGACATAACTCTTTAAATATTTTTTGAAAATAAAATCTTTTTACGTAAATACGGGAAAGTGAGAAATGGAAAAAATATCGCAATGAAAAAATAAGGAACGTAAATTCTGTTAAAACACAGAAAGATCGTAAATGAACGGAAAAATAAGAAATGGAATTTTCGTTCAGTCACGAGAAATTTATAAACGGAAAACTACAACTACGGAGAAATAAGAAATGGAACTTCTGTTAAATCACGGAAAGTCATTGAACGTAAACGTAATATTTACGGCAACTTTGCTGCCGGTACTTTCTCCGTTATTTTCAGGAAATTTTTTTAACAGTGTAGAGGACATCGTCAAAGTTGAGTTTCGCCGAGGTTCCCGGAATATCTTTTACCAAGTGGATCATGAAGATAATCAGTTCAAGGAATTTGATTTCCTAAAAAATAATTTTCATCTGAAGACTTCTATGTCTGCACCCTCTCCCCCCCCCCCCCCCCCTTCGTCCGCGATTTTGCGGAATTCCAATTAAGAAGAAAGATGACAGAAGATTTTAGATGCGCAAAAAAAAAAAAAAAAAAAAAAAATCTACTGAAGTGTTTTTTCTATTCAGTGTTTAAAAGGGCAAAACACAAAAATGAGTTCGTTGTAGCAAGAACTGTTTAAATCATTAAGTATATCTGGTATCTGAGGAGGTACGTAAATGTGTTTTGGATTAAATTTATATCAAGTGGATGTAGGTCGATACCCTATTTAAATTATGTCCTCTTCAATAATAAATTTATAATCCACATATGTATACATGTATATATAAATATACATATATATTTATTAATTTATTTTTATATTGGCATAAAAACATTTGTGAAAAAAAAATAAATTTTTATTTTATTTTTAAATTACATTTCATTTATTTATATTAAATTTATGTCAAGTGTATACATGGTATTTATTTATTTTTTAAAATAAAATATATTATTCACATAGCAATAAATATACTTCGTAATGACATATCTACTCCGTATTATGTTAAATTTGTAATTATTGGTCATTCAATAGTACATTGTGCAGTTACTGCTGATTACCAGTAAAAGTGCATGAAAATTACTACTGCGAAGAGCAGGTAAACTGCAGTATCTGCTTTAATTAAAATTTTGATCGCAAAATCAAAATGAAACAGACTGCCCAAAAAATACTTCGATATAAACATATAGAATAGCCTAAAATCAAATTTCAATATTTTATTGATATTTGTGGGAAATCAAAAACGCGTTTCTTCAAATATCTCAAAAACTCATTTTTGTAGATACTGCCGTTTACCTGCACACGGCAGTATAGTAGTAAGAAAATAAAACTATAAAATATTTTCTATGTAAGATCTTCTTGTGGAACAAATCTATTTTGTGTTTTATAAATATTAAGTTTTCCCATTTCATTCTTTTTTCTTTTTTTTTTTTAATCGCACCTCCAGAGCTCGAATACGCTACCTTGCGGTGATTAACAATACTAAAGAAAAAGGTAAAACATTCTATTCCACGTGTTTTCTGTTTGTTAAATTATAGGCTTTAGACAGTTTGTGGTGTAATGTAATGTCAGAAGAATAGACAAGAAAACTTCCCACAAACACGATGAAAAGTTACTGTCATTCACTAAGCGTCAAAGCAAGTTATAAGTTGTGGCATTGGTTTGTTTTACCTTTTTCATCCGCCATTAGTCAGTGGTTGCCACGTCCCCTATAGTTTATTGGAGTTACGAAACTGCTTAATATTTGTTTCTGTAGAAGGCAGACGATAATTTAATTATTTACTAATTGCTTTGCCCGGCTTTGCACGTGCACGGTCTATCTCGAAAATAAAAGTTACGTCAAGTAACGCGTGATCAATATTGAGCTTTGAGGAAAAAATCTGCAAAATTTCCCCGACAGATTGCAAAAAAATAACCAAAAAGGAAATTTTTAAATCCCTCGATTACAGGAAAAGCCTTAAACGCATGGCATACTTATGTGCGGGTGTTTTGAGGAATTATTTTCACTATCCCGATCGAATTTTTTTCCAAAATATACCTTTATTGTCTACTGTATGAAGTTAGAACTAAATATTTAATTATAAGGTAAGCAATAAAGTTCTAGGCGTTTTTAATGATACGCGAAAAATGGCCTACAAAAAGTATAGTCTATTAATAGCCTCGAAATATTTAGCCCTCCATCGGCATCAAGAACCTTCTGCCAACGTGTCTCTAGCTGAGAAATCCCCTTGTGGTAAAATTCAGGGGTCTTGGATGCAAAAACGGCCGTGATTGCTTTCCTCATGTCTACTTCATTCGTGAAGGATTTCCCCCGAAGATGATTGTCCAGGAAGTGAAAGAGGTGGTAATCTGTTAGCGCAAGGTCAGGTGAATACGGAGGATTGCAAAGTCTCCCACCCAAGTCGCCGAATAGTATCCATGGCCTCATGGCCACCCGTGCCACATGTGGACGCGCGTTATCATGCTGAAAGAGTACTTTCAGCGATTCACCAGTGATGGCTCTTTCATTTAAATGCCTGCTGCACACGTTCCAATTGCTGTGTGTACAAGACAGCAGTGATGGTTTGGGACGCTGGAAGCAGCTACAAAGCATGATCTTACGTGGGTGCATAGGTGGCTTTGCGGTGTAAGGGGCAGCGTCCTTTGATGACAACCAACGTTTGGAACACTTGGGAGTTAAGGCGGAATTTGGGACTGAAAAGTGGGGGGGGGGGACAAAAAAAACATAAAGCAATAGGAATTTCAGCGGCAGCAAAAAAAAAAAAAAAAAGAGAGAGAGAGAGAGAAAGGGTAAAATTTTGCTAGGTCTGGTTTTGAGAGCAGATAAATGGTAACTGAGCAAATCTAGCAACTTAACTCACTTTTTAATTAAGATTTTGATGAATTTTGTACACAATAACTTTCTCCGAAGAAACAATTAGACATGAATTAGATTTACATTATACACCCCAAAGAATTTTGAGATGTCAAATACTTAATAATAATTTTGTTGAACAAATATGGCCTTGTTTTTAAGTAAAACAATTGATTTACTAATATCTAAACCAGTGGCTCCCAACCTTTTTCACGTCGCGACCCCCCTTTTCACCGACTAAGAAACTCGTGACCCCCTAAGTATCCCCCATATATATATATTTTTAAAAACATAATATATATATATTTGGTTTTATGCTTGTAGTCCACCTCCAGGCGTGCACAGTAAGTGCAAAATAGCAAAACAACAAATTGGAAAAAAAAATTTTAACAAGATATGCTAAACCAACAAATTAAACACAACTACATTAAAAATTAACTGGGTGGGCACTGCTTCGACGACGGAGAGCGGGAGCAGTGGTTGTATATAAAAATTTGCAGGTTTCTAAAGAGGTCGGCAGCGCACGAGTTAACATTGAAAGTTTAATATTTTTGTATTAGAAAGTCTAAAAAGACCACACTACTGCCAACTTGTGCAAACAACCCCCACCCCCCACTCTGGCAGTCGCGGGTAGTTGGCTCAAGTTGGCTGTAATGTTGTCTTTTATGAAAAACAGCGTGACAAATGCCATTCTTTTTTTTAAAAAAACGCTCGATGTCACATTCTCCCACTGTATGTTTCTCTTATCTCCTTTTTACTTTCTTCTATATCTAATATATAGAAGAAAGTATTGGATTCGTGCAAATTTTCGAATTTCGAATTTTGACGGATTCGAACGTTTTGAGGTGTGCTGAGTCCATTTCGACTATTTTTGGAAAATGTCTGTCTGTCTGTGTGTGTGTATGTGTGTGAGTATGTGTGTGTATGTGTGTGTGTCACGTCTGTGTGTGACCAGTTTTTTGTGGCCGCTCTACAGCAAAAACTACCGCATGAAATCGAACGAAATTTGGTACACATATGTGCCGCTATGTGAACTTGTGCTCATTGGTTTTTGGCGCGAATCCCTCCAAGGGGGGTGGAGCAATGGGACGTTTTTTGAGTTACGCGTGCTTGCTATTCCTCAGGAAGTAACTGGCGGAATCAAACAAAATTTGGTCCATATGTTGCCATTAACAGGAACAGGTGCTGATTCAATTTTGGTGTCAATAACTCAAACGGGGGTTGAGCTATAGAACGTTTTTTGTCGTCAATTGTGACTGCTGAAGAAATAATGAACGGAACGAAAGAAAAATTTATCGGCAAGTAGCCCTTAGTGGTTATAAGAGCTGATTTTATTTTGGTGTCAACAGCTAAAAAGGGGGGGGGTAGCGCAATCACTCGTTCTTTTTTTCCATTGTGAGTGCCCTATCTCAAGAAGTAATGCTGCGTTCTGGTTGAAATTTGGAATATATGTGAAACCATATGTAAACAGGCTTTGGTTCAATTTGGACGCCAATCGCTCCAAGAGGTGTTGATTGATTTTTTTTTTTTTTTTTTTTTGCGAATAAAAATAGCTTTATTAATGCAACAATAAGAAAGATAAATCGCAATAGATTGTCGTCTGCGTATTTCTCGTGATTTTAATTGTATGGAAATTCGGAACTCCAGCGCTCGAATACGCTACCTTGCGGTGATTTATAAAACTGCGAATGCAACTAAAACCATTGCCACGTTGCGCTCCACGTGTATCTGTTGACGTAAACGCGGTCAGTTTGTTCTAAGTAACGCATTCAACATGTCTAAGAACGCCTTCAACAACAGAAATTAATTCGTCCCTTAGTAGTATTCTCGAGCTTCTCAAAATAATGTTAGTTTTCCTTATTTCTTTCAAAAAAGTATTAAATGGTGGAAGCGTAAACAAGAAAACTCTGGATTAACAAAATTGGATAACGTTATACCAGGTAAAATTTTTTATTGTTTTGTATGAATTTGTAAGAATATGAGTTTTTTTTTAATCTTAAATTAATTTAACTAATCATATTTTACAGCAGCATTTAGTTGGAATGGACAGTATGCAAAATATTTTCTTGAATTTATTATCGTAGAACAAAATGAAAAATATTTAACCGAGAAAGAATTTACTTTATTCCTTTTATTCTCAGCTGAAAGGTTTCGCCAAATATGTTTAGGGTTATAGTTTTGGAATTGTGCGAGCAAAGTAGCCTTGGCGAGATTTCGCGTTTTTAGATAAACCATTTTTAATTTTTATCATGAGTGGAATAAAATGATAGTAAGATTACAGAATTCGATAAGTAAAAAGAAATAATGGTCAATCAACTGAAAAGAAAACTACCACCATATATAAACTGTGAGTACACATTTTATTTATTTTGTTCTGAGTGAATTTGAATAAATATCAGTTTTTCAATTCGATGAAGAAAAAAAAAACGAACTTAACAACATTGACTGGACACTTTTCCTTAACCTAATTCCACATAAATGATTTAAATAACCTTTGTTACTACAGTATCCTACTGAAATAGAAAGTATGCAAATAAATTTTCTTGAAAATATTTATCGCAGAACAGATTGAAAAATCCAGAAAGAACGTTAAGAATTTGAACAATAAAAAATAAAAGTTCGCCAAAAATCTGTTTATAAGGTTATGGTTTTAAAATTGTGTGAAAGAATAATGTATCTTGACAAGATTTCGCATATCAGGTAAATCATTTCCATGACGAATGAATTAAATGCATGATTTCTTTAGATATCCAATCATATAGTCATAGAAATAAATTATCTAGTGTTAAACGTTACGCTTGACAGTCTGCCACGTATGTGCACTATGTGACAAAAATGTCAACAAATGCCGGAAATGTCACGAAACTGAACTTAATATGTACTAATGTATAGAAAAACGGTACAAAATGAAAATGCCGTTCGAAGCGAACCAAAAATTTATGAATTCCGAATTCAACATCGTGAAAATGGCTGCTTCAGAACAACTTACTGTGTGTTCTGCATTAATTGTTTACTTTCGTTATACTTTTTGGTTTCTAATCTCTTTCTATATGGGTCAGAATAACCAAAAGACTTTGAAAAATCTTTTCAAATGAATAAAGCGAAAAAATCATACATAACAACAAAAATCACAACACTTTTAGCATTTTCTTCGTTACCACATGCGTTTGTTTTAGTTTTCAATTCCGCCATTAGACAGTGACTTCAGTGCCCCCTATAGTTCGTTGGAGTTGCGAATGATCGGAAATATTATCTCAATGATTTAAAATTTTTAACTGTTACCATCTTATGTTTGTTAATAAATGAAATATTTGTAATTAATTTAGCAAGGCTTTTAAAATAACTTTCATTTTTCGCTTTTTGCTAAAATGCATTTTTCGTGTAGAAAGAGCGGCTTAAAAAGTCTATCAAAACTTAATGCTTCACGCTTCCCACAATAAGTTTCATCAATGAAACAGAGTCAAAATTAAAAATTATGGGTTTCGCTAAGCAAAAAACGCAAAAACTTTTTAGGTGGATTTAGGTTATTGAACCTTGGACGTCCTGACAATTTCTTTGTTTGAAGTATTTTTTAAGGACCTTTTCAACCATATCAAAAAAAAAAAAAAAAAAAAAAAAAATCCATTCACGTAGAAAGAGCCATTTAGGGCGAAAGTGCGTTTTTAATTAATGTTAACGTTAATTAGCGTCCGATTTCAAAAAAAAAAATTACCGATGGCACTAAAACTCGGCAATAACTAGGGTCAGGTGGGGTAAAATGGGTATAAAATAGCCTACTTTTGGATTTTGACTCAAATATTTTGGTCAAAATATTTTGTTTTATGTATACATTACATATGTTGAGAGTAGAATTAAATGATTTTCACACATAATTTGATAAAATTTATTTTTGAGAGGAGTGTTTACGACTATATGTTTTCTATACCCATTTTACCCCACGCAGGTGAAAATGGGTAGCCTGTGGGGTAAAATGGGTATTGAAGTCTAAGAAATGATAAAAAAAAAAAGCATACTATTTGTTCAATGCAGTGTGATAATATAGAGTTAAGAGTCGGTTAACAAAATTTTACAATTTAATTTTTAAAAAATAGTGCAAACAGTAAATTTGACAAAATATTAATGAGGTTTCTTTCATGCACGATATCCATACTTGTCATTCTTTGAAAAAAGTAATGGCATCTATTCTTAAATTGTGGCTCATTAATTTTTTGTATTACTTGATGTTTTTTTAATAAAATCCATGTCATCTACATGAGGAAAAATAAAAAAAATCCTCCATCTCGGATTTTTTTTATAAATATTTCATCTTATAATATTTTCCTTAACAGCCATATATTTGCCAATAAATTCTTTCTTGCTTGTTTCTTCTAAGTACAATATTTATACCTAGACACCTAAGTTTAAAATTTGCTTCATAAGCATATTTTTAGCAGTTTCTATTCCAGATACTTCCTCTGAATGGAAACTTTCTTTTCCACTATTTTTTATTTTCCCTGTTTTTTAATTCATTATTTTTTTCACTTTCGACTCTTAGCCTTTCTGAAACATCTTTGTCAATACTTCCTGTATTTGCCAGAGCATACATTTAAGTTGTTTTCATGGGCGGATTTATGGGGGGGGGGGCAGAGGGGGGCAATTCCCCCCAGTTTTGGGAGGACTTTATGTAATAACAACACATCTTCCAAAAAATTTAAAAAAAAAACATTATTTTATATTTTTGACTAGTTCAGAAGGGCATGGGTGAACTTATAGGAGGGGGGCATAGGGGCAATGCCCCCCCAGTTTTGGGAGGACTTTAAAATAGTAACAACACATCTTCCAAAATTTTTAAAACAAAAAAAAGAGATTATTTTTATCTTTTTTGAGTACATAGTGCAATGAAAATGAAGAGAATAGCGAATGTCCCTTTCCTGATGGGAGAAAAGAAAAAAAAAAGAACATTAAATACAAATAGTACAGCTGTCAACTGGAGTGCTGAAAATATGCCTCAATTCACTATTTTTTACTGAAAACCATTTGGGGCAAGTATATAAATGAAAATACAGGCTAAACCAGCTATGCATTCAGCTGCATTACTTATAATAATTGACGATTATTTTTAAATTAGAACCTTAAACAAAGGGACCCCCCCCCCCATTCTACTTGTTATGATTTGTTTTTTTTTTCTTTTCAGAATGTTTATTTTCAATTTGCGTGACTTCAAAAACTAGATATTTTGTGTTGTTACAGATGAAAGGATTTTGAAGAACCTTCTGGATTCACACGTTCAGATTGGTAAAATAGTAAAAATCCTCTAACCGTAAAAACTGACGAATTTTCGTAAAAATTACAAAAATCTGCAGGTAAGAGGGAATTACATATAGGGCCGGATTTGACTATAAGATAAACAAGCTACAGCTTCGCGCCACTGCTTTGAAGTGGGTCCGTAACTCGTAAAAAAATTGCATGATTTGTTCCTAAAAAAAATGGAAAATGCTTGAAAAAACCAATTTCATCTTCAAGTGCTTGAAAGCCTTGAATATTTGGAAACGTGTGGCTACAAACCTTAAATTTTAAAATTTCGAACAAATGGTAGGGGGAGGAATGCCAAAATATGTCAAATTCAGCACCTTGCTACATCCTGCATCAAAAGTGTAAAAATCATGGTACTTACGTTTGTAACATATTAACATATTACTTGAAATAACTTTTTGTGACTCACATGTTTTATATCTTGCTATTTATTTAATCAATTTATGGAATTTATGGTATTTTGGAAATTCTTTTGTATTGATTGCTTTTATCTTGCTTCTACTGCATATTATTAATCTGTTTAGCCCAGAAAAAAATGATACACTACCTCTATTCCTTTTTTGTTTTCTGCACTGCTTATAATTTAAAAAAAAGGTTGTTGTAATGAGAAAATTCTATAGTTTATTTTTTCTTTTAAACTTAAAATAGCTGGTTTTTTTTTTTTTTTTTTTTTTTTTTTTTTTTACAAAGTTTGAATAATACTGTGCAACTGTATAATCTAGTACTCAATTTCAGAGACTAGAAAGTGTAAATGAGGTGCCTTAAATCATTAAATGTTCTAAAACCCTTGAAAAGAATTGGCGCAGCATAGCCTACTAGGGCTCTTTTGCCAAAACACCAAATGTAACCAACCAAACCTTGAAAAAAATTAGACAAGTCTTTGAGACTCCTAAGCAAAGTGTGCTTCTATTTTATTAACACGCTTTTATCAGCTTCACCTGTATGTATGTATGTATGTATGTATGTATCTTGTAATGGAATCTTGCAGCTCAAATTTCGCCCCACTTCCTGCGATCGGATTCTTTTGAAATTTGGCACGCGATCTCAGACCCGATGACAATGCAATATCCTATAATCAACTTGATTAATTAACCCTTTTAATTGTTTGTTTCCTCCAATTTTAATCAATATTTTGGCATAAATCCAACAATGTGAAAAAGGAAAAATTTTAAAAAATACATCAAAAAATGCTCGCAAAAATTATTTAAAAATATCTACAAAAAACCTTTAATTTTTCTGCAACAGACAAAATTTGTTCCAATATTCCAAGGTAATTAGAACATGAAATATAATTGTTTCTAACTAATTTCATGCCAAAATTTAGGTGAGCCTTCAATTGGAAATTCATTGCTGATCAGACCATTGTTGAACAAAACTTTTATTCAAATGCATCTCAAATTTTCAAAGTAATATAAATATGATTTCTGCAAACATACATCGATGACTCACAGTAGCTTCCCATCGGGGTGCCCTTGTTTTAACTTTATGATATTACCTCGCACTCGTTTTTATAAATAATTTCGTCGCTTGACAATTCTCCAACATAAGACTAAAAAGCAGAAAAAATAAAATAATAGTTTAAAAAACTAAAAAAAACACGCTTTCGTAGCAAAATGAACTAAAAAGTGAAAAATAATCTTTGGATGATAGTAGTTGACCAATCACTTAATTTTAATGTAATACAAAAAAGCGTGGGGGGCTTCTTATCAGTTGTCTTGAATTTCTTCCATTTGTTGTCCAAGCAAAAATCTAAATAGACAGCACCCCACGCTTTTTTGTATTACATTAAAATTAAGTGATTGGTCAACCACTATCATCCAAAGATTATTTTTCACTTTTTAGTTCATTTTGCAACGAAAGCGTGTTTTTTTAGTTTTTTAAACTATTATTTTATTTTTTATCAAGTGTATAAATTATGAATTGTTCTAATATGTAGTATGTTACTCTCATGTTACATATTTTTTAACTCTGTACAGCATTTCTTTTAAAGTATTTAACTTACACCACAAAGCACATTTAAATCATGAAACTTTTTAAAAAAATTATTCGTCTATTTTTCCCCCGAGATTTTTGTCAATCCTATTAACCCTTATAATGCTTCAAAATGCAGAATTTTATATCCATTTTACAAAATTTCCTCCGGGGGAGAAACCCCCGGATCCCCTAAAATTAGAGATATTCTATATCCTACTTAAAAAGGAGCCTTGCGTCCACTCTCTTGATACGAGTCACCTCTCTTAAGGTCAATTCAAAAAGGACAGCATGAAAACGACACACACACACAAAACAGTAAAGCATAGCCTTATGCATCACAGAAAAACAGACCAAAACATGGGCGGGGGGGGGGGACAATTTAAAATGTTACTGAAAAAAAAATCCTGCCCCCCCCCCAGGAACTCAGTCTTAAATCCGCCTATGGTTGTTTTAAATAACTCATGCAGTTAATTGTCAAATCTGAAGCTCTTGTTGAAATTACAGACAATATTGCACTTTTCAAATCTTTATAAAGTGACGAAATCCTGCTTTGTGACGTATAATTTTCGGATTGAAACTAGGCTGTGTTCTGAGAATTTAAAGGTACATTAGAGAAATTGGTAGCATCTGATTGCAATCAAATACAAATGTGACGACCAGCAACAGGCTGGGCCCAGCATATTCTGAGGAAATTGTTATTTTGTGCGCGAGTGCACAAAAACTCTAGAATAAGTATACCGCTGGCTTCTTATTTGTTATGATGGAGCGAAGTTTATTTCATACAGTCATGGCATTGCATACTTTTATGTTTCAATCATTTTAAATTAACCACAAATTTAAAATGATCACAAATGACCACACTAATATGATCACAAATAAACCACAAATGAATTAATATTCAATTAAAGGAAAATATACTGTTGTATCTTTTAAAACAACTTGCTGGAATGATAAGCCTAACCATATACCCATTTTACCCCATTTTCAAAATATGAGATTAAAAATAGAAAAAAAATCTTTATTTTCTTCCCTGTAAGTTGAAGCAGCAACAAAAATGTCCAACTAAAGATATTATGACACAGTAATGAAAATTTCTCAAAAATCAGGAGCTGGAGATAGAAGTTTAAGCAGACAACATGCGGCTTGAATTTATCTACTTCAATTTAAAGTGTTACCTCTCACTAAAAAAAAAATCTATTGGAAAAATATATTTTGTGAAACAGAATTCAGAACAGCCAAGTATAATGTCCCACTCAAAAAAATGCAAATTTAATTTAAAATAATTTGTTTTTAAACCATATATTTTGACTACCCGTTTTACCCCACTACCCAATTTACCCCACCTGACCCTACTGAACAAAAAAAAATGAAGAAAATCAGTTTACAAACAAATCAGAAAACTGTACCGAAAGGGAACGCTCTGCCTATTAATATTTCAAGATTTAGCACTAGAGATTGCAATATCGGAACTGATTTTTTGAAATTCAAATCAGATTTTTTAAATTTAAATCGGATTTTTTTTATTTCAAAAGAATATTTGAAATTTATAACCTGCAACACCTCTATTTTCGCAACCATTAGTCCTAGATGCATACTTTCAATTGCAAAAATATTCAAAATCAGATGCAGAGTTAAAATATTGAAAGTTTGAAGTAAAAATAAAAATGATTAAAAAAATACAAAATGTAACTTTTTATACGTGCTCCATGTCCTCTACCTTACATTTAGGGAAATAATCTCTATTGAAAAATGATCCCAATGCAAAAAGTTTGAAATTAGTACGACCAATATCCACCGAGATATGAAACGCAGCGTTTTGTGACTTACGAGGGCGGTTTGATAAGTCCGTGACTTTTGAAGGAAAAAATCAAAATAAATACCAAAATGCAATTTAATTATGATTTATAGTTATATTTGGCAATACCCGTGAAATTTGCAGACGATATTAAAATTTTGTTGCGTTTTATTGGCATCGGAAGAAAACGGCAGACTATTTTTATTTCGTTATGGAGAAAAAAGAATTTCGCGTGTTGATTAAGCATTACTTTTTGCGCGGAAAAAGGATTTCCGAAACGGGACAAAAGTTGAAAAAATATTATTATGAGTCTGCTCCATCACATGGTATGATTCACAAGTGGTTTACGGAATTTCGTTGTAGCCGTACAACAGACGCAGAACGTTCTGGACGTCCAATTGAAGTCACGAACGAAGAAATGATCGACAAAATCCATGACATCCTGCTAGAAGACCGCCGTGTGAAAGTGCGTGAGATAGCTAATATGGTAAACATATCATCTGAACGTGTATGCAACATTTTGCATGAACATTTGTGCATGAAAAAGTTATCAGCAAGATGGGTGCCGCGTTTGCTGGCAGTGGATCAAAAACGGAATCGTGTAACAATGTCAAAGCAGGGTTTAGACAAATTCCAGCGTAATCCAAGTGAATTTTTGCGACGTTATGTGACCATGGATGAAACTTGGATACATTACCACACACCAGAAATGAAAGAACAGTCAAAACAGTGGACTTTCTTCTACGGAAACTGCTCCAAAAAAGGCAAAAACAGTTCCATCGGCCGGCAAGGTTATGGCTTCAGTTTTCTGGGATTCAAAGGGCATAATCCACATTGACTACCTTGAAAAAGGAAAAACAATCACGGGACAGTATTATGCTAATTTATTAGACAGTTTTAAGGCAAAATTAAGAGAAAAACGACCCCATTTGTCCAAGAAAAAAGTGTTCCATCACGATAACGCTCCAGCTCACGCATCTGCAATTGCAACCACGAAATTGCTTGAATTAAGCTATGAATTGGTTCCTCATCCACCATATTCCTCAGACTTGGCCCCCAGTGACTTTTTTCTGTTTCCAAATTTAAAAAAAATGGCTTAGTGGAAAGAGATTTTACTCAAATGATGAGATCATTAATGCCACAAATGAGTATTTTGATGACCTTCAGACATCTTATTTTTTAGACCGGTCAGAAAACTTGGAACATCGTTGGAAAAAATGTATAGCTGTGAAAGGAGATTATGTTGAAAAATAAATTGCATTTTGGTTTTGATTTTTTCATTTAAAAGTCGCGGACTCATCAAACCACCCTCGTACAGTACTTTACACTCGCCATCAATAACACCTTTTGGGGGAAAATATAGCGGTTAACAGGTGTTTAAAATTATACGTGTGCATAGAGTGTGTTTTTTTTTTTTTTTCAAATTATTCGAGGTTTTGTGGTGTGTTTTTGCCTATCACGGCATAAGATTTGCATTTATTTTTGAATAGGAATTAAAAATATAAATACTTAGTTTTTTTACTTTGTCAACCTGTCGTTCTTCTGAAAGGGTCGTTCTTCTGATAAGTTCCAATCTCATCTTTAGCATGATTTAGTATAGTCCTTGATTTTTGGTCGCACTAATGTCATGTTTTTTGTGTCAGTAATAGTTTTCAATGGAGATTATTTCCCTAAATATAAGTTAGGGGACCTGGGGCCAGTACAATAATTTTTTGTATTTTTTGACTCGTTTTCATTTTTGCATCAAACTAGTATCTAAACTCTGATTCTGAACATTTTTACAATTGGAAGTATGCATCTAGGACTAACGGTTGCGAAAATAGAGGTGTTGCAGGTTAAAACTCAACACCCTGTACAGTCGAGTCCCGACTTACGCGAGGGATGCGTTCCAAGATCCCTCGCCTAAGTCGAAATTTCGCGTTGTGGAAAAGGGTATGTGAAAAAACTTTTTATAAACATATCCAATTATTTTATACACTTGGTAACGCCACCTCAAACTGTTAAAAACCATTTCTTAACTATACATTACTGTTTCTTACATAAAAAAACTGAATCTTTTTCATATTTTAAATTAAAAAAAAAAACGTTTTATTCAACATAAAATACTGCTACGATGCACAAAATCAATGATCAATAGAAAGAAAGACATAAAATAAATCAGTACGGTACGTACAGTATGTAGTAAGAAAAACAAATGCTCTATAGTTTTACTGTACAGATGATCCAGGAATGATATTTGTAAATTAAAAAAGTGAAGATGATGATGATTTATGCCGAGTGATCAAACCGTTACTTATGTATTTTTAAATGCACAATACAGTTGCTTCACTAGTTCTTTTATCTATGACAACGTTTCTATATCTATGGCAGCACCCCTCTTTCTGGTGTCTCAAATTCACAAGGCAAGAGCAGCTTCCATTTTCATAATTTTTGCATTTTTCTGAGATAACCTACTACTCGGCGAACTTTACGGATTTCCTTTTTTTTTTTTTTTTCATGGCTTTTAATTTAACATATGGGCGATTCACTCATGCCTAATTGTCGTATTACCTTCGACGCATTTTATAGTTGTTCAAGCACATAATCTTTAGCTTTTCTTTAATAGTCAGAAATTTTCTCTTTTTCTTTTGATCTTCACAAGATGAAACATCGCTCTTAGGCGTCATTATATTTCAACAACTTTCACATTTAGAATGAAAAAAAAAATGGAAAATGAGAAGTAGTTTTTTGTATAAGCGATGTAGCTGACTAGTACGGTGTAGGAACTTCCGCTTTCAGTGATGCTAAAGGGATGAAGGTCCATTAACGGGGGGGGGGGGGGGGGGGGGAAATAATTATAATAATAACAATAATAATAGTCAATAAAAAAGCCGATACTTACAGACCGCGATTCCCTTCCGAAAATTTTCGTGTTGTGGACGAGAAATTCGCTTTGTGTCCAAAATTATTTACTGGTGAAAAAAATCACGTTATAGCCATTTCGCGTAAGTCGGATCGCGTTGTAGCGGGAGTCGACTGTATATGTGAAAGTTTGTGAGGATGTTTGTTATTTTTTTCACGCAAAAACTACTGAATGGATTTTAATGAAACTTTACAATAATATAGCTTAGTCATCACAATAACACATAGGGTACTTTTCGTCCCGTAATAGAGGGCGGAACCCTCCATAGGCAGCAATTTTCATATAAATTCTCAAATTTGGGGGTGAATAAATACTTGCACATATTAACATTATATGTCTATGGAAAACTCTGATTTTTCTGCTGAAGATAGCACCTGTTCGCAATTTCTGAGTAAAATAAAAAACGAGTTATAAGCTTTTTAGTTCCATTATCGAAGGCTTTCATCAACCAAATTCAGTATTTAGTGTATCATCTCAAATCTGTCGATAGCAAGAATTGTTGTATCATTGAACATTTTTATTTTTCGTCTGACTGTTCAAAGCTTTTCTCAAGATATTAAAATAAGCTTTAAAATTTTTGTTAAAATGTAAAATAATCCGCCAACTTAATTAAGCAAATAAATAAACAGCACATAAACTTCTATTAATTTGTCTTTTCTCGCTATTGCAATCAATCGTCAAATTTTACTACTTATTTTGGAAACGATTCGGATGAAACTATTTATTGTTATTTATACTCACCAGAAGTATCTCAGTATTTCGCGACATCTCTTCGATGAAAATTAGTAACCGATATTTTTAAAGTAGGGAGGGGGAACCTTATCCCACAATAATTGAAATTCCCCAAAATAACTAAAACAATTATAGGGAGATTACAGGTTTTAGAGTACGTTCAAAAAATCTTATACAATTAAAAGCTGAGCATATGTACCTATGTATCTATGTCCGAGTTACTTCTCTCGAACGCCAGTGAACTGACCATCGAACCAGGTACCGGTAGATTCGTAATTTCCATGCCTTTATGTTTGGCTGTTTAACATAATCTTCCGATAATAATTTGCAGAGATACCAAAAACAATTAATTAAGATACTTGGATTTCGAGATAAAATCCCTAATTTTCGAAGGCTTTCCTCCATTCGAATTATTATTCAGTGCTTCAACTCAACTTTCTGTAACAATGCTTTTGTTAAAATCTGTGGCAATAAAGAAAATCATTGAAAAGAAAGATAGGTTGCCTTTTTTTTTTTTCTTCTCGAATATGAAGAAATAAAATTTGGCTTATGTTTTGAGGCTTGTCCTGCAATCAGGGGATTTAAAATGTTTCCTTTTTGGTTATTTTTCCGTAATCTGCCTCAAAATTTTACTGATTTATATAGATGTTACGGCCAAAGCCCGAAGTTCGGCCAGTTCGCGAATTGGCCAAGAGGTTTGGCCAAAGCCCGAAATACTTGCAATTAATATTGTATTTTCTACTTTGGCTGGCCATTTCGCGAAGTGGCCGGGAATCCTTGGCCAAAGCCCGAAATGACTATATTAGATTTAAGATTGACACATAACAACACATCTGTCGCTTTTAATGTGACGTCGCGGCGTGCAATTGGTAGAAACTAGAAAGGGGGTGCCCAGGGGCGGCGAGAGCCAAATCGTGCCCCTTGTCAGTTTCGTCACCAAGCCCGCCTCCCCCAATAAAAGCAGTAAAATTTATACTATACTTTGATTCCGAGTCGAGCCCCTAGTTTTCGACTAGGGTGACATGTTGGCATCTCGTCGGGCTTGTAGGGTGCTACCACGTCCCTGTGAACGTCCTGCCAATAGTTATTCAAAGCTTCGACGTCGTTTTTCTAGGCTTTAGTTCTTCAACTGAGCTATGAGTATGAATTTCTCGTATTTTCTCTTCTTTATTTTTAGTTGAATTATATGCGATAGCTAATAAGGGGTCATTCAAGTATTGTGTGAGTATTCTTTGGTCATTTTGTACCTCTTCTCCCATCTTGTGAGAAAAAGTAAGCATACGTTATACTCCCTTCCCCTTTTGTTTACATAAGATTTTATGACATTTTGTACGTCACAAGATGCTCTTTCCCGCGTTTTTTGTTGTTGCACTGCAACTGCTTCGTTATTTAATGCCTACCTAAGAATTTCTGTGATCGCTCTCCTCTTGTCAGAGAAAATAAGCAACGCTTTGGTCTCCCCTTTCATGTTACATAATACTTGACCAGTCACAGCTGAGGTTAAACCTAAGGCCGTGTTTTTCAACCTTTCAGTGTTTGTGACACAAATTTTAAATATAATTTTCATTCCGAAACCAAAACTAATGACAAGTAAGGAATTTAATGCGTGCTTCCCTCCCCAGAATTCTATTAAAAATCCCTCTATCACCCAAATTTCCACAAAACCACATCTCAGAGAAAATCTCCAAGTCAAAATCAGTCATGACTAAAAAATTAGCTGAAAAGTAGATATACAAATCCAAATACAGCAACTTAATCGTCGGCAACGCAAGTTTTGGAAGTGACTTATTGCACGAATAATATAGACTTTTTTCTATTTAGAAATTAATTATATAGTCATGTCTGATTTTTTCCCTTGAAATATATTTTGTCGGAAGCAGAAGGTTTGAGATTTGAGAAGCTACAAATGTTTTTTTTTTTTTTTCGGCTTTCATCTGTGAAAAATTGCCAATTTAAAAACGAGATAGCGAAGAGGGGAAATTTAGCATGTTTTGCGCCGATTCCGTGTGATTAGTCTGTACCCACAGGCTATTCACACCGTTGCTTTGGTGCGATAACCATTTCGATAATTTTTAGAGCATTTTTATTAATTACGAACTATACCCGCATGACAATGCTCGTTCTAAGAATTTGAAGGAAGTTACTTGAATAAATGAAAGTTCTCCCCCCCCCCTTCCCATCTCTGATGCAAAGTAATAATTTTCTTCTACTAAAATGTGTACGTTCTTTAACCCCCCCCAAAAAAATGATAATAATAAATAAAAAATCTGCAATTTAAAATATTTTGATTTAATAAAAAATACATGAAATTACATAAACAGTTGATTTAAAATGTAAAATAATGGAAAAAGTCTATAGTTTTTTCATCCAAATTCATCAAGTAATAACCCTTACCGTAACCCAATCGATTTGAGACGAAGCAAACTCCGATCGATTAGTGATACAACCTTTCTTACGAAAGCGTTTAAACGATAATCCCGCTATCTCGCCTTCCTCGCAGAAAAAAAAAGATAGTAGTTTTTAAAAAAAGTAAATAAAATATGCTAAATTTTCTAGATTTCTTTCTCTTCCGAAATATTGATTCATAAAAATTCGAACTAAGGAAAAAACAATGTTAAAAATAAATTAAAATAAATATAATGACATTCATGTATAAAATATTAGTAAGGACATGTTGTGGGGGATTTTCGACAAAAAGCGGCATTAAAGAAATGTCTCTTTAAATAATATTAACAACAAAACTATTTTTTCTTAATGAGCCCTTAATATTGAGGATTCGCAAAATAATTAAAACATTTTTGAAGCGATATTTCTTGGTACAATGTGATCTAGGATCTTTAAAATTAGGTCTATGGAGCAGGAAAAGACTGGCGATCGTCCTTAATTCAATTTGCCTTTGCATTCGCACACTTTACACAACGCATTCATTAAAGATAATTCGCTCATTTGAAGAGCGCAAATGTAATCTTCCTCACGCGGCAAATGTAATCTTGATTTTCCTCTTCGTACTTTGGCCGATCGTCCATAGCCACTTCGCGAATTAGCCGGCCAAAGTCCGAAATGCAGAAAATTTCGGACTTTGGCCGGTAAGCCTTCAGCAATCTTGGCCAATTCACGAACTGGCCGATTTCGGGCTTTCGCCGTAACATACATATATATATATATATATATATATATATATATATATGTTACGGCGAATTGGCTGGCCAATTCGCGAACTGGCCGATTTCGGGCTTTCGCCGTAACATATATATATACATATATATATATACACATATATATATATATATATATATATATATATATATATATATATATATATATATATATATATATATATATATATATATATATTTCATGCCTAATTGTTGAACACGCGTCACTTGACATAACTTTTATTTTCGAGGTAGACCGTGCAAAGCCGGGCAAAGCAGTTAGTAATAATATAAACTGATAAATCTTTTTAAACAAATGAAGTTTAGTTCCATATTTTGAAAATTCCTCAAATTTGTTTTTTGCTTAAAAGTCGTTTTTTGGTTTCTAATAGAATACTATTACTTATTGTCATTTTATTTTTATGTGTAGGGAAAAAGCTCGATTTTTAATCGCGTCAAATTGGCGTGTTTTGAGTTTTTTCTGTTAAACAGAAAAGGAATGAAAATAGCGATTGTTTCTCATAATTATTACTGATTCAGACAACGCCGGGTATTTTTGCTAGTGAAAAATACATATATACTAAAGTTGGCCAGATTAGATAATTTGAGACACATCACCGGTTATGCCCGCTACCTATGTGCCGGTATTTTGGCAATAAAAACAATAAATTCAGACTTAAAATTCGTAAAGGTTCACAAACCTTGAAAGTATAGACTCTCAAATGTCTGTAAAGTGTCTCAAAATGTCTTTGAACGATGTTAAAACGAGTCGTTTTTTTGAGCAATAAGGTAATGTAAAATCTTAAAAGGAATGCAAGGAAGCGAAAAATTGAAAAACCTGTACATATTTTATTGATATTAGTACAGAATAAAAGCGATAAATAACAAAAATTCTCAAAAAAAAAAAAAAAAAAAAAAAAAACAACGAACCTTTTTTGAAAATTGGGGAAAACAAACTTTTTTCACACAGAAATCTGATCATTGTTCATTCTAGATTGAAAACACACGTTTATAAAATTTCATTTTCTTTCTTTGTAAAGTGTTTAATTGCAAAAAGAAAAACGCAGCAAAACGGTTCCAATTTTTGGAGAAATATCGGTTATTAATTAAAAACACAGGACTCCATTTTTGTCCTAAGTTGAGGGATGACGTCATACGCAAATGTATGCAATAAATTCTTTCTTTTTAATGTATTTTCAATTCGGATATACCATAGATAGGTGAATTATCGTTTTCAAGTGCGGCGTGGTTTACAGCGATGCGGGGTTTCTGAGAATTTTGAATTCTTCTGACAGTTTTTTCTAGGTGCGGCAATTATGCCGATGCGGCGTTTTGACCGGAAGTTCTTCTCTCTATATCCTTTTAAGTGTGAAGCACGAGCAAATGCCTTTGAACAAACCTCACATGAATATTGTTTTTCACCAGTGTGTACTCTCAGATGTTCTCTGAAATGTTCAGCTTGAGAAAATGTCCTTGAGCAAACTTCACAGGCATACGCTTTCTCTCCAATATGCATGGTCATTTGAATTTTTAACTGCATAGCAGAAGAAAACGCCACTGAACACGATTGACAGGAATGCGGCTATTCTCCGGTGTGGACTCTGATATGCATCTTTAAGCGATGGAAAGTAGGAAAAGGTTTTGAACAATATTCACAACAAAATCGTTTCTCGACAGTATGGATTGCCAAATGTTCTGTTAAATTCGCAGAGACAGAGAACTTTTTTGCGCAATATTCACACGAATATGGGGTTTCACCAGTATGGGTCCTCATATGCTGTTTCAAAATTGAAGCTCGACCGTACGCCTTAGAGCAAAGCTCGCACGAGTACGGTTTTTCGCCAGTATGGGCTTTCACATGCCTTGACCAACTTCCAGGGTGACTAAATACCTGTGGACAGTATTCACAAGAATACGGTTTTTCGCCAGTATGGGTCCTCATATGTTGTTTCAAAATTGAAGTTGTTGCAAACGCTTTTGGACAATAGTCGCAAGAGTATGGTTTCTCACCAGTATGGACTCTCATATGTTGTTTCAAAATTGAAAGTTCTGCACACACTTTTGAACAGTAGTCACACGAGTATGATTTCTCTCCGGTGTGAACTCTGATGTGCCTCTTTAAGCGATGTAAAGTAGAAAAAGATTTTGAACAATATTCACACACACATTGTTTCTCGCCAGTATGGATTGCCAAATGTTCTCTTAACTTTGCAGAGCGAGAGAATTTTTTTGCGCAATATTCACACGAATATGGGGTTTCACCAGTATGGGTCATCATATGCTGTTTCAAAATTGAAGTTCGACTGAACGCCTTAGAGCAAATCTCGCACGAGTACGGTTTTTCGCCAGTATGGGTTTTCACATGCCTTGACCAACTTTCACGGTGACTAAATACCTGGGGACAGTATTCACAAGAATACGGTTTTTCGCCAGTATGGGTCCTCATATGTTGTTTCAAAATTGAAGTTGTTGCAAACGCTTTTGGACAATAGTCGCACGAGTATGGTTTCTCGCCAGTATGGACTCTCATATGTAGTTTCAAAATATAAGGTTGTGCAAACACTTTTGAACAATAGTCGCACGAGTATGGCTTCTCTCCAGTATGGACTTTCATGTGCTCCTTTAGGTTGTAAGGACGACGAAATGCCTTAGGACAATGTTCGCACATATATGGCCTTTCGCCAGTATGGACTTTCATGTGTTCCTTTAGGTTGCAAGGACGAGGAAATGCCTTAGGACAGTGTTCGCACAAATATGGCTTTTTGCGGGTATGGCATTTTGCATGCCTTGAGAGGATTGAATGTTCAGCAAATGTCTTGGGACAGTATTCACACGAGTACAGTTTTTTCTCAGCATGAACCACACTATGTGCCTTTAACTGTGTTAGGTCAGAAAATGCCTCCGAGCACAAGTCACAAAAATACTGCTCCTTATCAGCAGTGACTTTTAAGTCACTTGCCATTGCAGAGTGACAAAATTGAAACTGAAAAATTCACAAGGGCGGTGTTTTTTTTTTTTTTTAATTCTTACTCGTCAATTATTGGAAAATGTCTGCAATTAGAATAAACATGAGCAACCAGTGAGCATGAGTTCTTATAGTGTGAAATTTCACATTATTGCATTGACAAAAAAATGGAAAATGTGAAGCAGCACCAATCTGGTGACTGGTTTGTGGTGAAGAAACTAAAATCTGTCTTTGGATAATACAAAACAGAGCGTCAAAAAGCTATAAATCTCAATTTTTTAGATACCATGCCTTAGAGAGTCGTTAAGCAAGTCCAATTGTCTCACTTTGTATGCAGGTCAGTTACATTACTTAAATATTGATATTACCTTTTTCAATATAAAACATACTGTATCAACTCGAAAGTCATCTACTATTCAACAAATTGTACAATTGTCTAAGCCAAAGTGCAAAGAAATGAAGATGGTAATGAACAAATTTTAATTTACTTTCAATGACTATGACTCAAAGCTTGGTTAAACGTTTCAGTTCTCGAATATGGACCCATCTCCGACAACATTAATTCATATAATACATCTTCAAATAAATACAGAACTGATTGGCAGTGTTTTTGTTTGTGTAATTTTCCCTTTGTTGACAGGAAGAAGAAAAATTGAGATTTTGGTGAAAAAAGAGAATTCTTGAAATACCTCCTTCTGTTTTCTAAAACTAAGTTACATAACTAGAAGTAAACTGAAAGACTAAAGTCACCAAATAAAGTAATGATCATATAAAGACTACTTATTATTTGCCTTTTCATCCCATGTTCTTTTAAATAAGTACACCTGGTAAATAATTATTTCAAAAATAAGCATATTAAACAATTTTACGCCGAAGACCTTTGATTTAGTACATCTTTCAATGGCAAAAATGATCAGTCGTCCAGAAATATAAATGAATACAATGCTTGAGAATTTTAGCTGACGTTGGGAATAGAAAGTTTTTAATTGGTTCAATCTATGCCATATACTTTACTGACTAAGCAAAAGAATATACACCTCAATATTGCAGGCGTTAACTTAAAATCTTTTGACGAGCATTTAGTTTAATAAAATTGCTTGTATGATACGTGCATAACTTCAGAATTGGAGACATCATGTTTCTTTGAATCTGATAAAGCAATCCAGGCTGGAGCTGAAATGAATGAAAAACATTTAGCGTACGTTAAAACATAACTTTAAGCACAAAGGGTACAGAATATTTTAGGTGTGCACTCGCACAAATAATAAAAATATATTTAGAGCAGATAAAGAAAACCTTTGTAATTTAAAGGCAAGTTCAATTACAAGGTAATTTGCAGATTTTAAGTCCTATACATTGCACAGCTTGTCTGAGCGAACTCTCGGGTTTTGTATAGGCACCACCCCACAAATATGAAGCTGATGTTAAATAATACAACTATCTATCACTAACAGATTTAAAATATAGAATATTCTTCTTAATTTTTGCGAACATTTTTCAGTACAGAATCATTCCTTGACCTAGTGGTCCCAGCTAGACCATCTCCGATCTGGATGAAACTTTATAGAAGCATAGAGCTGCCTTTGAAACTCATTTACGATGCAAATTTGGAGCTTTCGAGATTGAAATCCTGAGGATCTAGGATCTCCCGAAAAAGTAATCCAAACTGGCGGATCAGCTTTTTATGCCAAATTGCCATGTTTAGGCTAATTTTGCGGAAAATTTTATCACGCTGGAAGCCTGAAATTTTGGGAGCTTAAAATACGTTTGGCTGTTACTACATTCATGTATTTATGCAAGTTTGAGCTTATTAGATTTTGTGTAGCATGCATGTAAACTCGTGAACAAGCTTCAAATTTTTTCCTGAATTTTAGGTAGTCGTAAAATCGGAACAAAAATCATTCAAAGGCTTGTACTTTGTGATTCTACGGTCAAAACACTTGTTTTTAATAAGATACAGTTACAGAGCTTTTTTATCTTTTTACTAAAAGATATTGTCATCCAAAGTGGCTATCAAAATCGTTCAAATGAAAAATAGCCTGTTTTCAAAGCACTGTGACTCAAGTTTGTCAACTTGCATCTTTTCGTTGGCAGGGGAAGCTGCTGTACTCACGGACAAAATTTACTTCTCAATTTTTGCTGGTCTCTGTGACTGGATAATCGATCGGTAAAATTTTCTGGCAGAACCTACAACTTATCATCTAATTTGGCAAATTTTCGTCAGGTGAAAATTTCAAAGTTCTTAACTGTAAATTTTTTTCTTTCAAATTACTTTTTTGTTCGTGGGTACAACACCCCGTTCACCCCACGGACAGGAGTCTTTGTACACATAGACATATAAAGCAAAAAATAAATTGGTCTGAGGTATACTAAATACAATAGTATGAGGTATACAATCAGTGGCGTAGCTAGGGAGGGGCGGAGGGGGCGGTCCACCCCGGGCGGCACTTTTTGGGGGGCGGCAATTTCACACATTTGATGCGAAAAATTCAATGTATTTTTCCAATAAGGAAATCACCTTTATCTATTACTGGAGGCAAAAAAAAAAAATCTTTGAATTGTAAAGTTTTGATACGACTATGATAGTGAAATTTCTCTAATACAAAACGTATGTTTTTCTTGTGGACATCTCAGCACGATTCTTTGTCCCCACCCCCCTTCGTCTTGATCTACAGACTGAGGGAAGCTGCAGTGTAAAATCAAGGGACCTAAGGTTTTTTCTTAACCCTAAAGGTTTACTATACACTGTAACAAATTTCGGAAACGTTTCTAGATATATCGGAAACGTTTCCGAAATAGTAGGAATCCTTCATCCAATAGCGAACTCCTCAATATTCAGAAAGCTTTTTGTTATTTCAAGAAGACTAGAAGCGGAAGTGATGACGCAACGCTTCGAAACCTATTTCATCCTTCCAACACAGGCGCCAATGAGTCGGAAATAACGAGAACTTCTTTTTTTCTTATCTATGGTTGCTGAAGTCAGCAACTGTTTAGCATTGGATTGCTTGTTATTTCATGTCCAGAGAGTAGTAAAATATGTCGAAACTAATTTTACGCCGTTGCATTTTGGACTGCCCTTGCTTTTTTAGACGATGTTCGCAGCTATCAAGTTAGTTAATAACCATTTGCTTCTTTACAATTTCCAATGCGACCATAATTAGAGATATATTGTGTGTTCAAGCGTGAATAGTTTCAACACCCGTGTTTATACTTAATGAAACGAAACCCTTTGGATTACTTATTCAGTTGTAATGGAGGTACTTAGATTTTCTTCCGCTCATGTTCACTTGTAAGTATTAATGAATATTTTAAAACATGTTGTTATATACATTTATATTTTTGTTGATTTGCATTTGATGAGGCTCCAATTGTAACTGTTTTTTGGTTTATCGAATTAATTTAAAGTTATCCTACATACCTATGTGCGCGGTGTACTATTTGTTGTAACAAACTGAAACTGATTAATTACGCAAAAGAAATAAGGTTTATATTTGAGAAGCAATCACAGAAAAGTTATTTCGAAATACTTGGATGTACATACATTTTGGTTCAAAAAGAAAAAAAAATCAATTGTTTAATTCATTAGAAATATGGTAATGCAAATATTTTCTACTATTGTAATATGCTTCACAAAAAATGTGCCGGTAGAATTTATCTTTTTTTATTATAATTTATTCATTCATTTAAAAATATTTATACCATTAGAAAATGACCATGTTATCTATTAGTAAGAACATAATTATGCAATTAATTCATCTGCTTATTCATTTTGTTAAATGTGGTTAACAATAAAAAAATTCCTTGACATTAGTTGTTCCGAAAATAACATTTCCTTCGTGGATATACTAGTTTAATGTAGGACAGTCAGGAGGAATAAGTCAGTGGCAAAAATGGAACAGCTGCATTTACATGCCGAAATAAAAAGTAATATTATTTCATGTCATCGTTTTAAAAGTGATCAGTTTTTAAATACTATGTTATTAATATGCAATGCACATATGGTGAGAAGACGAGGGGCGTTCACCACGCAGACTGTGCCATTGACATTTTCAAGGGGTTGCTTTTTTTAAGGGGGGGGGGCGCTTTATATCATTTTATGGGTGCACCATCACTCTTATAGTGTGGGGGGGGGGGACTCTCGTATATATGAAATGGAATAATCATGTAATAGAGTTCAATGTTTTAATAAATAAAATATATAATGCATTTTGCGCACATTGTAAAAATAAAATCAGTAACCTATTTTGAATAAGTATTTATATTTGTGATGAGATGGAAAAGGGCAAGAACAGAAGAATCAACCCGAATGGTTCCAGCAGGGGGACTTGGTGTCATATTTAAATTCATCAATTTCTCTGTTGGTACTTTTCGGTACACTTTGTTCGTCAGAGAAATTGACTTGAGGTGAACGAATTCCTGAACGCGAAGGGTAGGTAAGTCCTGTCAAATTTTATCCGAAGATAAAAGCTATCAAGTTTGATACAAGATATGTTTTTAAGTTCTGCATTAAAATTACAATATGTTGATAGTTTTGTATTGAAAATATTGAGAGATAAACTGAAGTTTAAGATTGTTTAACAAACAATCCTACTTTTCAGAAGGTACCCCCACTCTAATTCCCCGACGATTTTGTGATTAGGAATGAAAATACTAGGTTATTTCATAATTTTTCAAAAATTTATAACTGTGCATATGTTATGCTGTTAACCATGCTATTTGTCATCAGAAATTCAAAAAAAAAAAAAAAAAAAAAAATCCACGAATGATTCTAAAATTGCTTGTTTCATTGCTCTTAGATATGAAAGAATTGAAACTGATATGGCATGCAATACTATAGTAAAGTATTATTTTTTAGAAAAAATCACGGAAAAAGGATTCCGAAATTCTCAGAAACGTTTTTGAAAATTGTTTGGAGAATTCCGAAATACTCGGAAATATTTTCGAAACTTTCATGAACCACAGCTGCACAGAATACTCAGAAACATTTCTGGAAATTACGGAAAGAGGATTCCGAAATACTCAGAAACGTTTCTGAAAATTACAGAAAGAGGATTCCAAAATACTCAGAAACATTTCTGGAAATTATAGAAAGAGGATTCCGAAATACTCAGACACGTTTCCGGATATTACAGAAAGAGAATTCCGAAATAATCAGAAACGTTTTTGAAAATTTCATGAACCGCAGCTGCACGATATACTCAGAAACGTTTCCGAATTTTTTTTACAGTGTAGGGGAGGAAACAATAAATTTCATTACCTTTCGTTTTTGGGGAATATACCATTTAATTTTAAGAAAGTTCCTTGAAAATTACCTTATTAAAAATAAAACACTATTTTTTTTAAAGGATAGTGACAACAAGAAGAAAAGTCTCAAATGGAGGGCAATTTATTGCTCAACTTTAGGATAACATTATCTATTTCAACAATTGCTTTCATAGGTCCTTGATTACAAAATTTTCATTAAGACAGAATGAATTTTATGTACACTTTATAAAAGCACTTATTCACAACCCAAATACCAATATTTGCTGTTAATATTTATTCCTTTAAACAATGAGTTTCACATTTAGTCATTCATTATAATGAAAAGTTTTTAATCAATAAAATGTCTAGACAAAGCCTTTTACATTTACATCAAAAGTAATGAAAATGATTTTCGACGCACAACTTTTCCTTTTGATGAATCACAGTATGGTTAATCGAACGCAAAGGGCCTCTTTATCTTATCGTCCTCTATCAGTAAAGAAGAGAATCATCCACACTTGGTAATATAGACCGGGATCTGAAGGGGGTTGAGCATGCATGGAAAGGCTGACGCAATATTATTTCTGATTATTGTTACAGGCACGATGGTGATTATGAAACCACATGTCGTCGCCCCCCTGGGTGGTCGACAACCCCGGGGGAGGGGGGAAAGCAGTGGGGGAACCGTTTTCTAAAACACTCATAACTCGCGAACTATTTGAGATAAAAGACTGAAAAAAGTGGCAATCGACGCAACAAAACAAGTGCTTCATAAAAGCTAAATATAGTTATGGACCTATCTTTGTTGGTTTCTGAGTAAAATTCCATTTTTCGCAAACAAGCAAAATTTTGAATAAAATGCGCAAAACAAACTTTTTTTGACCAAAATAAATTACAAATCAAAATTGTTTGATTTTTTTTTTCAAATAATGTCCAAAATATCATTATTCAGTTTGTTAAAATCATTTAAGTACTGTTAACGCGTTGAAAAACAAAATGACAGTAGCAAGCTCGAACACGATTTGCATTATAGTTCAGGATCTGAAGGGGTACTGACGCAAAATTATTTCTGATTAATGTCAGAGGCACTATAGTGAAATTATGAAACCACATGTCTTCGCCCCCCTGGATGGGCGACAACCCCGGGGGAGGGGGAAGGCAGTGGGGGGAGCCGTTTGCTAAAACACTCATAACTCGCGAACTATTTGAAACAAAACACTGAAAAAAGTGGCAATCGACGCAACAAAACAAGGGCTTCATAAAAGCTAAATATGACTATGATCATATCTTTGTTAATTTCTGAATAAAATTCTATTTTTCGCAAACAAGCAAAAAATTTGAATAAAATACGCAAAATTTGAATAAAATACGCATTTTTTTTTTTTTTTTTCAAATTATCAAAATTATTTAACTGTTTAAGGAACCAATAAAATCTGAAATATCATCATCCAGTTTGTTTAAAATTACTTAAATATCATACTTGCCAACCTTCGAAGAAAAAAAAACAGGAGATTCCACTAGAGATATATAGGTGATTCACCAGCGACATATCTTCACAACATAATTATCAATTGTGCTTTTAAATAACATGAATACTAAATTTAAAGTGAATTGGGGATTTTTCGCAGATGTAAGCTAATTGGAAGCAGCAAAAAAAACATACTGCAAAGGAAAAACCAAACAATAAGTAGTGAACTTGCTTAAAGTTTTGTACATTCCCAAGTCTCTTCCAGAAAAGTAGCTACCTAAATTTAATTCCTAAAATCCGAAAAAAAAAAATCAATATATAATGAAAATAATATATATAATAAGTAGGTATAGGCTAGCACATGTTGAAATAACTTCAAACTTTAAAAATAATTGAAATATTTTCAAGATGCAAAAAGATTGAAATCTGTTGCGATTTTCGGCAGAGCACGTGCTTCGTTGAACATGCAATGTGGAAAGCTTCCAAAAAATTTAAGTTTTACGAACAAAGGTATTAATTGGAAAAATTCTTATTCTCTGACATTGGTATACTAGAAAGGGGCGCCATCTATTGAGAAGAAAGTGAAACTTTTTGATGATTGACTGAAAAAACGGAAGAAAATCGTAAAAAACGGGAAATCGGGAGATGGAAGCAAAAAACGGGAGTCTCCCGTTGAAAACAGTAGAGTTGGCAAGTATGAAATATTATCAAAGCGTTGAAAAGTGACATAAAAGTAAGCTCAAAAAGCATTTGAGGTAATTCACAAAAGGAAAAAAAAAAAAACAAGTTTGCGGAATGTACCTTGAAGACTCGACATAAACCAAAGTAAATTTTGTGGCTCTCCTGTTTAGGCGGTTTTATTTCGTAATATTATCAAAACAATGTCCCAGTTAAGTAATTACTTAACCTTTAACGCATTATAGCTGCTTAGTATGGGTCACAAAGGGACTTTTTAAAAAATTTAAACATGCAAGTTCAACAAACAAGTAATTACGGAAAGGATAAATGATCAGGATAACCCTTTTGCAGATTTTACACCTGAGTTATGAAACATAGTCAGAGAGGCTGTTGCCACATAAGCAGCATCAAAATTTCAGTGGAACGTTAAAGAAAATGTGAACAGTCTCTTATCCAGAGAAGTCCTGCAATGACAATGTCTTCAATAGCGACTGCAAAACAGCAAAAGAAAACCAAAAAAACATTTAACCTGGGAAACGTTAGCTCAAAAGTGATGTTAGTACATCTATAAATCATTCCCATACAATAAGCCCAATGCTAGGTTAGGTTCAACAGAATGGTTCACTGAAGCAAAGCGTGAGGTCCGATTTCGTGAATGTAATTGAAAATGATACTTCTTGCAGCAAAACTCTGGAAGAAGCACCCTATTTTAAGAACAAAGTTCAAGTTATCGATGGAATGAATGACTCTGATCCATAATGTCCCAAACACTACTTTCAAATGTAGCAAAGATTTTGCAGGTCTCCAAATAAAAAATAATAAAATTTTCTCTCCAATTGTCAAACTCAACGAGTGGACCTTAAAGACGATCGGTACATCTCACTGTCGTTTTCATAACTTGAAAACCAGAAGTTCCGGAAAGTACATTACAATAATTTCTTGTCATTTCCATCAGAAATAAATATAATATCAGCTCTTTACCATGCTCCTGCAATTCTTTCCAACATGTGCTAAGAAGTATTGCTCAATACTGTACTATTGAATCAATTCCCCTGTACCTTAGCAGTGCCTTTAGATGTAACCAAGTTTGGGTTTCACTTGAATGAAAATAAATCAATAAAGCTCCACACCTTATGATGCAGCCAGTGTTACCAGATAGTTTAATTCCACCCTGCGCAGGCAAAAGCTGTAAATAATCTTGTAATTGTTTTATTAATAATTCATCTTGCTGTAAATACTGTGCTTTTAAGACTAAAGCAAAAACCCATAAACTACAAAATACTCGGAAGAGAACGATTCAATAGAACAATTACAAGTCAACAAAAAAGAGTATGATCCAGCTTTCAGAATTTCTGATATATTAATGCTTTATGTATGCATATTGATATTCTACAATTATTTTTTAATACAGATTATTTTACTAATTTTATTTAATTAGTGTTTTTAGAACTCTAGTGTATAATTTTATATTTATATTCGTTTTCATAAAAACTCAAGCTTCTCCTTTTTTATATTTATTTAGTACATATTATTTCTTGTATCATTGTTCTTTGTTGAGTAAATTATAAAAAGCAATATCCGCAAAACAATACCCGCAATATTCTTTTGTGCAAATTGAAAACACAAATTAATAGAAATAAATTAAAATTATATTTGAATTGAAACTACTCTGGGCCTGGTTCCCTAGTTCCTCTCAAATTTAAAGCAGTATATAACAAAATTAAAGCCGTAATTGAATACTTTGCAATTAGAATAAGTTTGTTGACTGAAGAATGAATAGTTCGTCATAAGGATAATAAGACTATTTTTTTCTCCTTAGCATACTGCCGTTTTATTCAATGCGCTAACTTAGGCAAGTGCTAGCATTTTCTATTTCGCTTTTTAACGCTCACGTTGGTAATAATTACATAGTTTTAAACAAACTGAATAATGAAATTTCAGGTTTTATTGATTCCCTAAACGGTTAAATAATTTTAAAAAAGAACTTATCTTTGAAAAAAAAAAGCTTTTTGTATTTTATTCAAAATTTTTGCATGGCTGCTAAAAAAGGAATTTTACTCAGAAACCAACAAAGATAGGTCCATAACTATATTTAGCTTTTATGAAGCACTTGTTTTTTTGCGTCGATTGCCACTTTTTTCAGTGTTTTATCTCAAATAGTTCGCGAGTTATGAGTGTTTTAGCAAACGGCTCCCCCCACTGCTTTCCCCCCTCCCCCGGAGTTGTCGACCATCTAGGGGGGCGAAGACATGTGGTTTCATATTCACTATAGTGCCTGTGACATTAATCAGAAATAATTTTGCGTCAAATCTTCCATGCATGCTCAAAATACCCCTTCAGATCCTGAACTATAATGCAAATCGTGTTCGAGCTTGCTACTGTCATTTTGTTTTTCAACGCGTTAACAGTACTTAAATGATTTTAACAAACTGAATAATGATATTTTGGACATTATTTGAAAAAAAAAATCAAACTATTTTGATTTGGAATTTATTTTGGTGAAAAAAAGTTTGTTTTGCGCATTTTATTCAAAAATTTTGCTTGTTTGCGAAAAATGGAATTTTACTCAGAAACCAACAAAGATAGGTCCATAACTATATTTAGCTTTTATGAAGCACTTGTTTTGTTGCGTCGATTGCCACTTTTTTCAGTCTTTTATCTCAAATAGTTCGCGAGTTATGAGTGTTTTAGAAAACGGTTCCCCCACTGCTTTCCCCCCTCCCCCGGGGTTGTCGACCACCCAGGGGGGCGACGACATGTGGTTTCATAATCACCATCGTGCCTGTAACAATAATCAGAAATAATATTGCGTCAGCCTTTCCATGCATGCTCAACCCCCTTCAGATCCTGGACTAATATAGCAGTACCAGGCCCTAGTAAGTATTGCTCGTAACCTGGACGGCAACTTTTGAGTTTGTCAACATTAAGTGATTCGCTCAAGCACGGATTCGAAAGGAAGTCATAACTCCCTTTGAGAAATCAGACCCTAAAATTGTGTTTCTAAAGCATCAAATTATTGAAATTTAAATGGCGGAACCACGACCGTAACGTTCCTTCCAACTGTTACAAAGCTTCAAATGCATTTTCCAAGATTTCAATTTCGAAAATTTCTGGAGGAGACCCACTTAATTGCTCTTTCTTTCTTAACTTAGCCAAACATAGCATAAAATAGCATTTTTAGGGGCTCTATTTTCAACATCTCCCACCCCTTGTCCCAATCTAACGTTTTCAAAGATAGCTTTAAAATGTGCTTCCAGGCCGGCGAATACTAACCTCTTCCCATATCATAAAAATAAAAACAGTTTAAAATTGCGTTGTTTAATCCTTAATAAATGTCACATTTTTCGGGAAGAGAACAGCCGAACTTCCCTATTTCTTAACGTTACCAAACAACCTAAAAATGCAGTTTTAGGCCTTCAATCTCAAAACATTTCCGTTTAAAACTTCAATATCAACAAATTCCTCAAAGTCGAATTCTGACCTACCTGACCCTTTTTGTAACGTGATTAAAGGTAGTGAAAAATGTGTGTTTAGGACATAATCTTTAAACTTTAAACCCCCAACCCTTTTCCTCCAATGTTTTCAAAATCGCATCAAGATGGGTATTTGAAATTTAAACTTCAGAAAAATTCTAAGGAAGAGGCTCCAAATGTCCACGCAGTCACCTAACGTTACAAGCTGGCTCAAAATTTCGTTTTCAGAAATTTCTGAAGGAAGTCCGTGAAGCCTTTTATTCCCTCAATGATTAAAATGAACAACAATTTCCAGAACGATTTCGGGTGGGAAACCCCTATCTGACCTTTCTCTCATAACGTTGTCTGTCAAACACGGTTAAAATCGCGTTTTTAAGACGTCATTTTCAAAACGTTTCCAGGGGAGACGGAAGCGGTTGAATGTTTCCCAACATTTTTAGAAACATTCAGTAGCTCCCTAACTCCCACCAAAGATCGCCTACGATTGCGTTTTTGAAACTTCAGCATCGAAAAGTTTCCAGAGAGCTCTCCGAAAGTTCTCTACTATCTTTAGCGTCATCAAAGATAGCAAAAAATAGATTTTAATATGGAAAATATTTCGGGAGAAAATTCCAGTGGGAAACCCTTACACCACTAAATACAGCCAACGTATTTGTCTTTTTCAGTCTAGTCAAAACACTTTCCAGGCAGCGCTCCCGAACCTTCCAAAAATCTATTCACGCATCCTAAGATATCCTAAATTGATTTTTAACACTTCAACTTCGGAAAATTTCTTTGAAAAATCCCCCCCACCCCCTGCGTTACTAAAATTGCGAATTTTTACTTAACTTTTGGAAAGTTTTGGTGGGGCACTGAATTTTTTTTCTCCTGCAAAGAAAAAAAAGTTCCCTTTCTTTTTTAAATTAAGTAATTATATTGTACTTTAAATACTTTTGACTCTTTAATGTATTAGCTCTTTCTCATCAAAAGGGCGGCAAATTGTGGAACCGCCCAGGGCGGCCGAAAGTGTAGCTACGCCACTGTATACAATTATACTAAATACAATAGTATGAGGTATACAATTATACTAAATACAATAGTATGAGGTATACAATTATACTAAATACATTTTCATAAGCCATTTTGTATCGAAGTACTTCAAACATCCATTGAAAATAACACTAAACAAAAAATCCAATAGAAATCAAACTTTGAAAATTAACCGAATACCTGAGGGTTCGCCCCCCCCCCCCTCTCTCTTTTTTAATTATCCTTAATTTTTAACATCAGGGAAGTCTTTAAAAAAATTATTACTTTTAAAGAGCCTAATATGTTTTTTTAAAAAAATAGATTAGACATAGAGATAGCATGACTCTGTATACCTATATAATGACTTCAATTTTTACGAAAATTGTAACCTTTAACAAAATTAACCATTACTACAAAAAGCTCAGTTTAGATTAACTCAACAAAAACCCAGAAAAGTCGAGTACAAATGAAAACAGCTAGGATTGACGGTCTATAAATCCTGCAACAGGGGGAAATAACTTCAACACTATATCTTTAAGCCCTACATCAAACTCATCATCATTGTTCATCAACTCATTATAGGATTTGTAGGATCATAGGGACCAGTGGCGGCTCGTGCTTCGAAAAAGTGATGGGGCCAGATCATGGGCGCTCCCACTCAACCCCCCCCCCCTCCCCACCCAGTTTTTGAAATAAAAAGATTTTTTCTTTTTAAAAGATTTTTTAAATGTTTAAACTTTTTAAAATAATTATTAGTGTTAAATAAATTAAATTCATTTTAAACATAGAACAAACTACAAAATACTTAAATTACTAAGTAAATCACCAAAGATATTATCATGTTTATGTCTACGATTGCCGGCAGGGTGGTGCACTTGCCCCCCTCCTCCCGACTTTCAAAAATAAAATTTACTTAATCAGATACGGAAAAACTACAAAATACATCATTAAAAAAATAATAATTTAACGTTTATATCTAGTATGCTTTCCGGCGCTGCAGTAAGCCTCCCTTGCAGCGCCTTACAGGTGCTGCAATGGAGGCGCTTTCACCACCTGCCTTTTCAAAACAAATAAATAGGTTTTAAAAAGCTGTTTTAAATCTTTTGATAACTAATTATTTTGAATCAGTAAAACTAACTTTATTTTAAGCAAGACCAAATTACAAAAGTGCAAAAATATTGTAATCAGAGAAACATGTAAAAATCATAAATTCATTAACTTTAACAAAGATGAAAATACATCTCAGTATTCGCTTTAAAGTAAATAAAATAAAAATAGATAAACGGAAGTAAAAAAACTAAAAATAAATAAATTAAAAAAACTAGTAAAAAATATTAGCGATTTACATGCGAGTATAACCCTTTGTTTTATGAATCAGACGGCGCCGATGAGACAGATTCAGATTTTTTTGCACACAAAGAAAAAAAACCACTGAACTCTTTTTAGTTTCTTCAAATTATAGATAACTTGTTACATTTTCTTTAAACTACATGAGCAGAATTCAAAATAAGTAATAATTTCTGTGTAACAATGAGAAGATATTTTTTGAATTAAAAAAAAAACCTTGTAACGATGCACACACGTGCATACAACTCAACACACAATAGTGGCATAGCTAGAAAATAATTCTTAAGCGGAGGGGGGGGGGAGAGGGAAAAAATCTCACTAATTTGATTGATTTGATTCGCTAATCAAATCTCTCAATTCTGAAACTTGTAGTTTTAAAAACGCAATTTTAGACGGTCTTTACTTTTTAGTTAAAATTATTTGTATTGATTTTACATTCCAAAGCTCTACTCATGTATGCATATATTAATGCTCTAATCATCTAAATATGTCATATTTATTACTAGGGGAAATTCAGACCGATAAGCTAGAATCACGTTTTGGCCAATACAGAAGTTTATCTGGTGATCAATATCATGTATCTATCCGTCAACCTTATGAAGCAGAAAATAAACTTCGCATAAGCAGGGAATTAAAGCTTACATCTCATACTTCTGGCAGCTTCAATGTAAATATATTTGATGATTCTGATTTCGATGAAACAGCAGACACCAAAGACAGTACTGATGAGTTATTTGAAGAAATTGAAGTAATGGATTCTGATATAGATAAAGTAGTCGATTTGTTGCCTATTATTACATATTTAGCAGGCTATTGTGCACACGCTGTTCTTAAAAATATAAAATGTTTAGACTGCAGAGGAAAAATGTTAACCGATAAGGAAATGAATGTTGACGTAAATTGCCAATTTATAAGAAATTGCGATAGGGGTGGGTTACTTTATCCATCAGAATTCATTACCAATGTTGTCCTTCATGTTTATATAGTGACCCAAAATTTAATCAGTGAGAAGTTTGAACTTGATATGAAGATAGTGAAAGACATATTAATTGGTAAAGATATGTGGGATTTCCCAGCATGTAGCTGTGGCTATAATTTTGAACAAATCATTCTTAAAATAATGAGATCGTCCACAAATACATTCCTTAATAATTATTGTAAACTTAAAAATGATATGCACCAAGGGAAAAAAAAACAAAACCGCTAATAAGGTAACAGGTAAAGAAAACGCTGAAGAAAAAAGAAAACTAAAAACACTAACTGATAGTAACACTTCAAATTCTGATTCTTGTAAAAGAACAAAACCACAAGCTTAAACACCTGCTTTTTCTAAGATTTTGTACTGTCATTTTTAATATAAATAACCATTGGTTTTCAAATTTATTAGTAATTACTTTGTTTACATAAAACATTCATAGAGACATATCACAAAAAATATGTGGAACTTTTTTCATGTCTGATTTTCATTTTTATTAATAGTAAAACTATCAGTTAGTACATTCTCTGTTTCAAAAAAAAAAAAAAAAAAAAGAAGCTTCACTCAAAGAGGAAAGAAAGAATTATGTAAATAAATTAATTTTCCTGAAATTTAAATTAATGGAGGTCAACATATATTTCAATACTGTATATTTCAATATCAAGGGGAGGAGAGAGCATTGTGTACAAGAAGTTTTTGTTACAGCATACTTTGAAAAATTATTTTGTTTTTCCTCCCAAATTTAAACTTACATTAATACAGTTGCTAAGCTGAAAGTAGTCTAAATCATGGAATTATAATGTTGAATAATTTAAAGTGCTGAAAAGTGTTAATTTGGTTGGTTTTCTTATCCTTTAAAGACAAATTGCTTTCCTCTTGTCACTTCAAGTGATAAGAGTGTATTTTGTAATTGTTTTGCAAGAATTATGTTATAGAATCTAGATTCTGTTGAGCTTGATGTTTTGTTACTGATGTATTAGTTTTTATTTGAATAAAATGTTTTTCTCATTATCAAGTTTCTGTTTTTATTTATAGTTTAATTTCTGTAATACGATAAAATAAATCAATTTTTAAATATCCTATTTTATTGGTCCTGTCATGAAACAGTAGAGTAATTATGACTAGGATTTTTATCTTTCTTTTCTTAAGAGAAAATATTCGAATGCGTATAATAATGTACTCCCTGAAGTATATTATTTGGAACTAATAAGTATATTATTTGGAAATAGCTATAAGACGTGATTATTAAAAACTATTTATGGAATGCATATATTTTTCAAAAGAACTGGAATATTTCATGAAGAGAAAAAAAAACATGAATTAAAATGACTTTTTCCTCTATTCATCCATAAATTATGCTTCCAAGTTATCGATATTTGGGAAAAAATTCATACAAAATCAAAGGTTTTATGAAAAAATAAATAAAAACTTATGATTGAATTTTTTTAGACTACTCATATAATTATTGTTCTTACTTTTTTTTTCCTTTTTTTTTCTATTTTGTTAAATTTTACTGCAAGCACTTAATATATGTGTCTTAATATTCCTTTTGAAACTTCAAAGTTCATAATGGGAAAAAAAGATTAATGAAAAAAGTGAAGATTTCAACAATGCCCTTAAGCCATTCTGACTATTTAAAAGTCATCCCATATGTGATGTGTTTTTGCTTTTACAATGTTATTGCTATTATTTTAATGTATGTGTGAAATTCAAGTTATTTTTTTATCAATTAAAAAAGTCAGTTTTCTACTAGTTATTTGTTTGTCACTACATTTTAAATTTTTACAACAAGTAGAAAATAGGAAAATAATTATTTACATTAAGTTTGCAACTACTGAAATGCATAAATCCAGATTCATGGAATTTATTTTGAGCATAAGGGAAAAAAAAGTATTTAAAGCAGAGTTTTTTTTTTTTTTTTAAAGCATTAAACGAAGTTGTGTATGTTATTTTTCTCTTTAAATTAAAATAAATAATAATAATAAACTAGTAGGTAGAAAAAAGCTTAGAAAAGGAAAAAAATCGCTTTTGTAAAAAATTTGAAATGATGAGATGAAGATTCGCTTTGTCTCAATAAAAAATCTAAAATTAATAACATGTGCATTTCAAAATGTTTAAAGAGTAGCACGCTGTTTCAAATGCAAAAACATCTCAGATTCTACTTCGCGTATTCAAGGAGGTCTGAACTTCTTCCCTTAAAGTGATGACTCAGTCCCCCTAGCCAGCAGGCCATCTGGCCCATGGCCGGTGGCAGATTCATATGCAGAAGGGTACACCCGCATGTAAATCGCCAAGAATTGTTTTTTACTAGTTTCTTTAATTTTAATTATTTAATTGTTTTTTTAAATTTAGTTTATCTATATTTATTTTGAAGCAAATACTGAGATGTATTTTCATTTTTGTTTAAGTTAATTTATAATTTTTACACATTTCTCTGATCATGATATTTTTTGCACTTTTTTAATTTGGTCTCGCTTAAAATAAAATTAATTTTACTGATTCAAAATAATTAGTTATTAAAAAATTAAAAATAATATTACTATTAAAAATATTAGATTCATATTGCTTTTAAAATTTATGGATACAAAGTATTGTACCTTACCGGTGCTGCAAGGGAGGTGTACTGTAGCGCTGGAAAGCATGCTTGACATAAACATGAAATTAATAGTTTTCGTGATGTATTTTGTGACTTTTCCATATATACTTAATTGAATTTTATTTTTAAAAGTCAGACTGAAAGTGCAGCACCCTTCTGGCAATCGTGGACATAAACATGAGATTGTTTCGTGATTTACTTATTAGTTTAAGTATTTTGTAGCTTGTCCAGTGTTTAAAATGAATTTAATTTTCTTTATATAACAAACTAGAGGACCCGACAGACGTTGTTCTGTACAAACTTTGTTAATTGAAAAGTTGAAATTTTTAAACAAACTATCAAGTGTTTGAACTTTTTTCTTGAAAAAAATAAGTAAAAAGGAAATGTTTTAAGCTGCTTGGTGTAAGAATGTGTATATTTATTAATTATAAAAATCGTCCTCAGATATTAAGTGTAAAAAAACTAACTACCAATCTAAAATAAACGGCAAATCTCGCTGCAATGTTCCCCATATGAAAAAGAATGAAACAATTGAAAGGGTATCGTTAAAAAAAATGATAAAGGTAAAAACAGTTCCCTGAATAAGCGAAAACTACTCCCCCCCCCTTTCCGATGTAAAATGAACATTCTTCAACTAACATGGTTAAACATTCTTTAAAAATGTAAAACAATTCTTTGCAATTTAAAATGTTTTCGCCAAATAAACAAAAACTACAATAAATCACATTAACAGTAGCTTTAAAATACAATCAAATAATCCCGCAACACTATTGTTTATGGCCAAAGTTGCCAAGCCACCACGTTACGTAATCCAGCCGATCAGTGAGCGAAACGAACTCCGATCTTTTGAACGAAAACTTTTAAATCCCGCTCCCTCTCTGAGCATTTGTCTCACTTACTATCTTTTCTTGCATACTTGAATGATCTTCATACACTGCCAAATTTGTTCTTTCCGCCAAAGATAAAAATCATCCACTTCATTGATCTTTTGTGTACAGAACTACCCTGTTGTAATTTATATGAACGAAAATAAAATTTGTTTCGTCTTTAAATTCCACCGTCTTTTCCTTTAATAATGTATTGAATAGTTTGATAATCCTTAAAGTATTCTTGCCATTGGTGCCAAAACTTGGACGGATTTGAGAGCCGAGAAACAAATGTTGCTAGGTACGGTACTTTTGGTTAGTGAAAGAAATCCGATTTCTTCTAGTACTTAACTTTTAAATAGTATAGAAGAAATTAAGGCTTCACTCTCTCTCTCTCTACGTTTTATCTATTCTTAATTGACGTATCACCATGGTATCACAGTAGGAAATTTCATCACAAAAAGCAGAACTGGCTTTCTTATTGTCTTTTGGCAACGGGTTAAATATTTATTTCAGTTCTCACTCAACAACAGGTTAAAATAAATATTAATCATTTGGGAGATATAACCATCCAATGTTTACATAAATAAATTAATTAACAAAAACGTATCCGATTCGATCCATCGCGCTTCGAAACCATGCTTGCCACAACTTAATTACACACAAAAAATTTCATAAAAATCGGTCCAGCCGTTTAAAAGCCTTATGGTGACAAACGTCCGCACAGAATATTTTTATATATTAAGATAATTATTTTAAGAAAATTTAAATAGCGAAAAATATTTTTAAAAAAATTCTTTTTTTTCCTTAAAACACCTGGGGGGGGGGGAGTGCGAGTGCACTTATGATCTGGCCCCCTCACTTTTTCAAGGAACAAGCCACCACTGGTCTAGTGCATAGCATTTTTTGCAGAAAACATTCAAAATGTTCAGTAAGTTACCGCCTTATAGCCCCCCCCCCCCCCCCAAGGCAGAAATACATCCCCAGCTCAGTCATTCCAGCCGAGGACTGCGGTTTCGGATTTATTAGCACTCATCAGCCAGGCACAGGAAGTGTCAGTAGCGGCTCGTGGCTCAATTTGGCGGGTGGGCCCGCTGTTATCAAGGGCGCCCCGATGAAGGACATTGTGGCCTCCCAAAAGTTTCTTTATTTGGCAAATTTGGAGTTCATATAGCTTTTCAGGCCTAATGTATCTTCTAATTATGTTTTAGTATGTGTGCATGCTTTATTTATATCATTCGGTAAAGTTCAGAGTTTCATTTTGTGAATTGAGAACTCAACCACTCTCCTCCCATCCCAAAAGGTCGGGTTGCCTCTGACGATTGTATAAAGTTTTCACAAGAAAAAGGGAAAGAGATAAAAATGAAGAGAACTAAGGCGGGCGTGCCAAATAATAAGGCAATGAAGACCAATAAGACCCCCGCCTCTTTTTTCCCCCATACAGAACAGCAAAAATTAGATTGTGACTGGGATCATGCAGCAGCATTAACTTTCATTTTAACATGCTTCGTTATTATATGAGGTAGTGAGAAGCAAAAGGATGTAAGTGGACATTTTCAAGTATTGAGTGAAACGCGTTTAAAGATAACGTCCTACAAAGGCTTTCATAGATTTTTTTTTATTAAATCATGCTGAAGAGCAGCACCTACCAGGGCTACCTCTTGCCCTAAGACAGAGGAGAGGTTCACCTACCATTTGTACTGGTTATCTCCAAATGTTTAATTTTGCCACTTACATCCCTTTGTTTCTCACTGCCTCATATATATCAAATTATGAAACTGGTAACTAATTTTTCTAGAAACACAGTTTATTTAATTGCCAATATATTCCTTTTATAAGAAATTTAAATTACTTTTAATTTTCATTGTGTGCTGATTTAGATTTGCTCAGCGATAGAATACTCTAGCGTAGAAAAGGCATGACAATAAGGCCAACACGATTAAGACTTATTACTTTAACCAAATATCATAGCTTATACGAAAATTGAAAAAATCTCACCCAATGAAGATTATTTTAGGTGCAGCTTTTAATTAAAAAATATAAATTCTTAACTCTTATTATATTAGTACGACACTGAAAACCAACTGAACCTAAATTCAAACTGTAACTTAAAAATGGCAAACGCCTTTTCGAAAATAAAATTTCCATTCAGAAATTTCGAGAATGCGCTCTAAGTTCCATAAAGAAAAATAAACAAATTAAAATGGACATCCCATGCAATGAAATGAGTGGGAACCCAAAATATTATAAACCCCAACACCTCATAGTAACAGCCGTTTAAGATTAAAGAAAAGGAAAGAATGGATTAAATCAAAAGAGAAAGAGAAAGCGATGAGAGAACTTTTCCTTTCCCCGTGGGGTATGCTCCGAAAATTCTGCCCATCGCCTCACTGAAACAAAGTGTAAGCGACGCGAGAAGAGACACATTCCTCCCATTGCTTCTACTATTGCTATTGGATGAAGATATTTTTCGAGGGGCAGGAAGGAAGCCAGCCCATACGCATCGTTAGGGGTGATGTCGCTTGCCGCTTTCGTTACTTTGATTTAATGCTTGCAGTTGGTTAAGTTGTGGGCCGCCGCCGTTAAAATGGCCTAAAGAATCATTCTTAAAGCACTGTCGCTATTTGATAGCAAAGGAACACTTTTTTCTTGTATTAGCGATTAGCAGAGTGCTAGAAATTTAAAATCAGTTTCATGCCCTGATTTTATTTAAAACTGAAACGCAAAAAACATTTTTAAATAATCTAATTATGCACTATTTTGTCGGGTGGGCACGGCCCACCCGGCCCATAGTGACGAGCCGCCACTGGGAAGTGATTGCGCTGGAGATGGAAAACCTCTTAAGGAAACCAACAGTGCCAAACAAACCGGTATTCACAAATTATTTGAGTTTGCAGACAGTTTTACATTTTATCTGGGTCTGCCCATGCGTTAAACAAACTTTTCCAGATTAAACTCATAAACAACTACATTTGTAAGAAATCTATAAAAATTGCAGAATCATGCACCTAAATGCTGGGAAAAAATAAAATGTGTATTGTTAAAACTTACTTATTTTAGAGAATAAGAGTCAGTTTTGAACAAACTGAGAGTTTATAAACTGGTTCCGTCCACGGAATTATTCAAGCATACAATTTTGGGGTTTTTCCTCTGCAAAATGTCAAAACAATTTTTTTTCATTCCAAAGAACGAAAAGGAAGAAATACTACTTTTAAGTAAAACGCTTCAGCAGCAGCACTTCAGATAACTAAGTACATAACTCATTTCAAAATTGTATTCACTGCAGCGACAGCTGTAAACAAAGCAAAAGTTCAGTGACAGTTGCAAATAATAAGAGTGATAGTTTTATGGAGTTGGAGAGAACTGTCGGTTGCATGGAAAGTAAGCAGTTATATGGAGGAGAGATCACACCTTGCCATCGTAAACACCAGTTTCCGCGCTGGTTGGCAAAAAAGATCAGAGATTCCCTATGTCCCAATCAGAGAAATTTTACAAAAGAGAAAAAAAAAACTATATTTTTATCATTTAAACTGCTTTGAATTAGATCATCTTAAATTACATTACATTTCGTCACTGAAATCAATAACAAAAATTTTTTTAATTTGGACTTTATGCCTTATTTTCTATAATCAATAAATTGAATCGATTTTAGACTGGTGGAAATGTATATAAATTAAGAACGATTTAATTTAAACTTAATTATGATAATTAAAAAAATTCAGAAAGGGACAGAAAAAAAGTGAAGTCAGTATGTATAAAATAATTATCTTCCATTTTGCAATTTCTCTCGTCTTGTTTTTTGTGAAATGGTGAAGCCTGGTATCTAAGGACATTAATTTAAAAAAAAACAACTGTGAACAAAGCAAAAGTTTTACATGTGTATCAATCTTTTCATATTCATCAATTGCATCCAGTAGCGGATATGAGGAGGATGTCAGCCCCCCCGCCCCCCCCTCCAAAAAATGCGCCAATATTTGAACGTTTGCTTAAAAAAATATTAAAAACTTGAACAAAACAAAATCATAAGAAAAAGCATTTTTTTTATTAATTCAATTTTTCGGGGGCATTACATGAAGAAGTGGATACAAGGATGGGGAAAGGTCATGTGGGTCACGACCCCCATCGCTCCCCTGAATCGGCAAAATTTCTTTGTAATCGTTATATAAGGTTCATTGCATTTGAATACTAAAAATGACTGCTTGAAAAAAAACTGAACAAAACCAAAAGAAAAAGTAAATTTTTTTTGTGGCATTACATGTCATATAATATTGATATACGAGGGGGGACCCAAAAGAAACCGAACTAATGGTGCGCTGCCAATCCTAGTTGTAGCAGAGTGTTCTCTAGCTAGATGGCTCAAGTAGAGACCTTCACAAACCAGCTGTGCAAGTGGCGTCCATTTAGTTGATAACGTCTGATCATAGTGTTGGTTTTCTCAGATGTTGTTGTTGTTGCTTTTCGCTTGCGAACTCATTATGGCAGATTCAAAAAGAACAAACAGTAAGCTTGAAATTTTGCTTTCTGCTTTAAAAGTCGGCAACGGAATAGCTTACCAAATGCTTCAACAAGCTTTCAAGAACGATGCTATGAGCCGTACACTAGTTTCCGAGTGATTTGGGAGCTTTAAACGTGACAGCATGAATGTTGAATCTGTCCAAAAATCAAAGAGAGTGGACGTTTTACGATTGACGAAACTTTAGAAGAAACAGGATTAAGATGGAACTCGTGCGGGCGATCAGGTGAATGATTCCTTCACCATGATAACGCTCGCACACACTCAGCCTTCACTATTAACCGCTATTTGGTCTCTCAGGTGTGGCTAGTCGTCCTCGACCCCCGTATTCGCCACTTAGCCCCCCTTTGATCTTTTTCTGTTCTCAAGGATGAAAAAAAAAAAAGAAAGTTAAGCGTTTTAATGATGTAAAGGTTGTAAAAACTGCTTCGCAACTGGCACTGAACATGGTCAAAGTTAAAGAGTTCAAGAGGAGCTCCTAACAGTGGGAAAAAAGAATTAGCAAGTGCATTGCATCTAAGGGTGAACACTTTGAAGGAGACTAAAGAAATTTTGTGAATAAACTAATATATAAATATTTTAGAACAAAAATCCGGTTATTTTTAAATTCCCCCTCGTATAGCTTTGCTTGATACAGTTTTTATACGGCGCTGTCTGCAGGCGCCATTAAACTGAAAAGTAACAAATAATTGTCTGCCACCCGATCGCTTTTAATGCAACAAATTTAATGGACGATAGGCAGATTCTGCATCACTGATTTCCAGGTGCTTTTTCTTTCGTTCAGGTTTAATGTTCGTGATAAAAGGATCTAAAGTCTCCAGTAGCTCGAGGAACACGTCTTCGTCGGTAGATATACGAGACATTCTAGACGAGTTTGGGATCCTGAAAGTCTTGTAACTCTTTTTCCTACTTTCTTGTGCTTATTCCGGGGAGAATTGACATCTGCATTCAAAATTCGTAACTTATAACGTTGTAAAGCGCTCTTTTTTTTTGCTTAGTTTGACTGATGTATGGTTTAATTGACCATCGTGTTATTGTTGTTCTTTCTCATCCCCGAGATCCGCAGAGCTAGATCAGGTCCATAAATCTGTGGCATAGTACGCTTTCTGTCAATGGATGCCACTGTTTCCCACACTTTTTACTCATTCCCACGCTTTGAAGCCAGCTGCATCGAATTCTTTCAAATCCATAAAATACTAGGTTCCGCCCCCAAGCTGACCTTTGGCCGTTTTAGCTCAAGTTTAACATTCCGTTCCCAGGATAGCCACCTGCATCCATGGACCAGCTGCATCCTTGGGAAAGGAGAGAGAGAATCCCCGTTTATTTTCCAAGAAAAAGGGGAGATGAATTTTGTGGGGGCTGGGGCGCGGCCGACTCGGAAAACGAGCAGAACGATCAAAAACTTTGGAGAGGTCAGTCATGTTTTTCTGACTCTCCAGAAATCTATCTAACTACGAATCAATTGTGTATTTCTGAATCTTGTAAATAGCTGTGTAAATAAAAAAATGTTAAGTTTACCCCTGGTAACTACTTGCTTTCCACTCAGCATGCCACACATACTACCAAAACGCCACAAATCCATTCAACCTGAGGAAGTCGAAGACCAGTAAAAGATCACCGAACAGTTCCCATCTGACCCACTCCGTGTAGGCCACTCCATTTTGTTGAGCAAAGGTCTGCAGGCATCCAAGGCCGTAACAAGCGGGGTATCAGGGGGTCAGAACCTCCCCTCCCCCGAAAGTTTCAAAGTTTCACATGCTATTAAAAAAATGCCAAAAAATTCCGTTTTTCGGACTTCAACTCGGAAAAATTGAAGTTGTCCCCCCCCCCCCCAATATCACCAAATATCGTCAAAACTTTTGTTTTTTAGGGCTTCAATTAAAAAAAAATTTCCGGGGCAGCGCGCCCGGAAATTACCGATAAGTGGCCCCCAAACCTCTTCTCCCATTCATTAACGAAGATCTTTTAAAACCTGCCTTTTTAAAAGCTAATTTCAAAATTTTTTCGAGGGAATGTCTCTCCGCTCCCCTTCTATTCCTAACATTATTCAAAATTGTTTTAAATGTAGTTTTCAGTGCTTGAATTTTGAAAATTTTCTGGAGAGAAGCTTTCAAAAACTCTTAACCCTAACATCATTGAAAGTCAACCAAAATTACGTTTTCGGAGCTTCAATTGGGAAAGACTGCCGGTCCCCTTTACGTTACCAAAGATGGTATTACAATCTTTTTTTTTTTTTTTTTTTTAAGATTTCAATTTTAAAAAATTAATATCACTAAAGGTAACTTAAATTTCCATTTTCAGAATTTTGATTTCGAAAGTTTACTGGAGGACAGCAGCCACTTACCCGTTCCTTATGCCGTCGTACCAAACAAAATAGAAAATCATGTTTTTTTGGATTTTGATTGCAAACAGTTTTCCCTGGGAAACCTCTTTTCCTTGTCTAACGTTGCCAAAGAGAACTTTAGAATGTGTTTTAAGAAGGGAAAACTCCTAAATTTCCTTCTCCTTCCCGTAAACTCACACCAAAAAAATTTGTAGTGATCTTTAAAAAAAATTTTTAATTTAAAGTCTTATTGTCAAAAATTTGAGAACTTCCGAACCTTCTCCCAATTAGAGAAACCCTCGCGTCATCAAGCGTAGATTTTATAACTTTAAAAAATTCCGAGTTAGAGTAATCACCTCCTCCTCCTCTAACATGTTAACATGTATCCCAAAATTGCGTTTTTACAACTTCAATAACAAAATTTTCCGGAGACAGTCCCAAATGCGTTTTTTAAACTTCAAAAATTTCCGGGGGAGTGTCTGCAAACCTAATCATTTCCCTGTAGTACTACCAAATATAGCCTGAATTGCGTTGGAAAAAATGTCTTTTGAAATTGCGTCCAAAATGAGATACTGAACCCAGCGTCATTTTGGCATATATTTCAAAATATTAAAAATACTCCTAGGTCTGCTCCTCCCTTACAAACAATCATTTGGGCACTCTTGATCCTTAAAGCTCATGAAAAGTGATTTGTTGTATACATTACTACTTCATGTCCAATTTGAGCGCCAATTAAAGGTCCTTATGTCATTGGTATCGTACGCAATTGCGACATTTACGACACCACACATCTTTTTCTGAACCAACAAAACTTGTAAATTATTAAATTTTGATGAAATGATATTATAATAATACATTTAAATTATCTGAGAAACCATTTAATCACATTTTGATAAAGCAAATTTAACTCTTGGTAATTCAGTAAAAATGCTATTCGAAAGAAAAAGAATACAAAAAACAACCAATAATACCGTCTACTCTTTCCCACGTCTTCCAAAAAAAATTTCATTTAGCTGTGCTGTTTATCGGTAGGAAAACCGTATGCAGATGCTTCAAGGAAAGAAGTATCCCCTTTTTAACCCATCCGACAAAACTTTTGTCGGATGTCTTTTTTTCCGTGAACCCTTTCCGATACTTTTAGCCTAGGCCAGGGTGTTCCCCAGGGAACTGTTCTCAGCCCAACTCTATTCGTTCTGTTTATGGCCGGAATTGAAAAAACCGTTTCCCCGAGGACTCTTGTTGGAATGTTTGCAGACGATATTGCTATCTGGAGCTCAGGCAGAGCAATCGATGAAATTGAATCAGAACTCAATAGCACCTTGGAAGCCATCTCAAAGTTTGCAGATGAACATAAAATGAACTTCAACCCAGTTAAATCAATAACCATTTTCTTTACCACCAATAAAAAGCTTTATAACTATCATCCTACTTTGATGCTCAAAAACCAGAAACTCACCTACGAGAAACACCCAAAATACCTGGGCTTCATCCTTGATCCAGAATTGTTATGTAATAAGCATATTGATTTCATAATTCAGAAAGCCAGGAAGCGCCTCAACATTTTGAAACACATTGCAGGTCGAAACTGGGGAGCAGACGCAAAAATTCTTAAGACTTCCTACCAGCCTCTTATTAGGCCAATCTTAGAATATGGATATCCCATTTAATGTTGTGCATCTGAAACCAACTTGAATAAACTGGAAAAGGTCCAGTTGAGTGCTGCTTGCATTATTACTGGAATGAAATGCAGCTGTCCATCCGAAATCATCCTCTTTGAGGCAGATCTTCAGCCTCTTTCCATGAGACGCCAAGCCAGTTTAGTCAAATACTTCAATAAACTTTCTAGTATAGATCATGGAAACAAAACTGCTTGCTACCTAAACAGTTGGACAAGCAATAAAAGAATAAAGAGTAACAGCCCCTTTTCACTGATAAAATCACAACAACTAATTGCATCAAATGTGGAACCCAAGGGCGGATACAAGGGAGGGGCGATGGGGGCGATCGCCCCCTCCTTGAGCCAAGAAACTAGTACTTTCTTCAAGTATATTTTCGATATTAAAGTTCCAAAAACGCAATTTTACATAATCTTCGATGGTGTTAGAAGAAAGGGAGCTATTTCGGAATTGAAGTTTTGAAAACGCAATCGTAGCCCATCTCTTATTACTGTGGGGATAGGGACTAGAGCTTTCAATAGGACTTTTTTTGAAATTGAAGTTCTAAAATCTCAATTTTAGACGATCTTAGATGATAGTTAGGGATAAGTTCAAAGGCTCACCCTGGATATGTTTTGAAAGAAACACAACTATAGGACACCTTTGTTTACATAAGGGTAAGCGATGGGGTTCAGTACACTCCTTCGAAAATTAAGAGATTCAAGTTCCAAAGAGTGAACAGTAAAAAACAATCGCCCCCTCCTTGAACATTTTCTGGATCCGCCCTTGGTGGAACCTCACTGTATTCATTGTAACTTAAATACTTGTACAGACCTCTCCAATGTTGAGTTTTGTGATGGTCTCCTTACCACCCTCAATAAGAAAGAATGTGTTCCTGAACTTCTCAGACAACTGGCCCTGGAAGTCATCAATAAAATCTCTCCAAATGATATTACAATATATTCAAATGGCAGCAAAATGTATATTCAGGCAGGTAGTGGAACTTACATTAAAACTCCTCAAGAGAAGTTCTTCCTAAAGCAACGAAATCCAGATTTTTGTTCAGTTTTCTGAAGTGAATTAATTGCTATTCACATTGACTGGAGAAAATTATGTGCGGAAACAACTTCGGAGATCTTTGGATACTTTCTGACAGTAAAAGTTCAATTCAACACCTCAGAAACTGGTCCCTCATAGAAGACAAAACTAGCCTATCAATCCTACGTAAAGTAAAGCTCATAGCCCTTCAGCATAAGGTCCACTTTCAATGGATCCCTTCCCATGTCGATATCTATGGTAACGAGCTGGCCGATACTCTTGCCAAAGAGAGTCTTGCCCATTCAACACCTTTCACCTCGGAACTCACCTATCTAGAACTGTTCTCCAAGCAAAACGCCAATAATAAAGAAAAATGGTTAATACCTCCATCTCACAATTCGTACAAAGGAAAAAGGCCAGGACAATCTCTTGTCCTCCCCTGTGACAGGCAGACTAACATCTTTCTGTCTCGCCTCGCCAGTGGACATCTGAAAAGTCTCACTTTCTCTGGAAGCGGCAAGAGGTTCCCCATCCGCCCTAAATGCCAACAAGACCAGGCATCACCACAGCATATCCTGAGCTGCCTGGGATTGGACTGGAACGACATATTCGACAATCCACTGCTAGTGTCAGATTTCATAAGGGTCAACGGCTTCATCGATTTGGTCTGACTCCGTCAGACCAAAGGGAGATTAAAAACAACAACAATAACAATATTAATTTCATTGTTGTCATATTGACTGTATGTGCTGTGTTATATCGTTTTGTAAACAGCAACTGTTTGTGTTATGACAAATGTTATAGGTACCATTCGAAAGGTAATTTTTTGATGAGCAAAAAGTAAAATACACGTTTTTAGTAACATGTACCGGATTCCAAGTTATCTTGCAAAATATCTCAAAAAATCAAAATAAAAATCAAATTGTTTTTAAAACTGACAACTATTTTTGATTTTTTGAACATGATTGATAATGTCAAATACACCGTTAGAATGCATTTTTTTACCCTCATTAAGAATAGCTAACAATATATGTTAATATCAAAATACAAATCCGAGTCACAGAGGGAAATGTAGACTTGCATCACAAAACTTGGCGGCCATATAGATGGCGTCATCGACGCAGCTTGAGGTCCAGAAATTTTTTTATCCCAGGCTTTTTGGACTCGTCTACCGATGTAGTATCTGAATCCAAAAAGACACATTGGTAGCCAGATCTGAAACTTTTTTCAGCTCACTAAAAAAGCCTCGCGCTCAATGTTCTTAGCGTCCAAAACACCTTGCGCTCTACTTCCTATACACTGGGAGCCAATGGCCTTTAAATTTCAAGAGTCGGAGCCAAAATCGGTCATTTTTCCTCCGAGTACTCAATTTTGGCAGGATTACGGAGTCGGAGCCGGAGTCGGTCATTTTCCCTCCGACTCAGCAGTCCTGTTTTGTACGTCATTAAAAAGAATCGATTTTCTGGTGAAAATTTTTTTGTTTATGAGTAGAACACGATGAAGCCATATTGTTAGCCCACGTGTCTCTGACAAAATCATTCTTTGGTTTTGTAAAAACAGTCTTATAGATAAACAGGAAGTACGTATTCATCCAACAACGTCAAAAGCTTTGACGTGTCAAGGATGCAATTAAATCACCGATCGCTTTTTTTAAGCACTCATAGCGCAAAATTATTATTGCGCCCTTTTTTCCTTCATTTAATATTTTTAATTAAAAAAATGTAAGCTGTTTCTCATTCAGTGCGACATTAATCTCTGCTGGCGTTATTTGAACGAAATACAAGTCATAAAAAAAGTGACATTTATGAACGTTTGTATCGGTATGAATTATGTGAAGTTTTAATAGCAATTTGACAAAGACGAATAGGAAAAATTTTCTTTTAATGCGATTGAAAAATAATTTCTTTAATGCATTCTGAAAAGCTTTTATTAACAGCATGTGTGATACTTAAGCGTTAACGTTTAACAAAGTTATCACCGAAACGATTTTGTGAAAATTTTCTATATATTTTAATCAACAATATTTAAAAAAAAAATTTTTAATAAAAATTCACTATTTATGTTTTCATTCGACTTCCGAACCTCAACTTTGCAAACATTATCAAGATCATCCAAAATTGTGTTTTTAAAACTACGATTTCGAAAATTTTCCGCTGAAGATTCACGAAACACATTTCTTCCATTTCCATCAAGATGGCCCGAAGATATCTCTTTACCAAGATGATCTAAATCAGTGGCTCCCAACCTTTTTAGCCTTGGGAACCCCTTCCAAAATCTGTACAATTTTGGCGAACCCCCTGTCCACTAAGAAAAATTAACGCGCACTCCCACCCCCCACCCTTCTCCACACACACAATAAAATTTTGGAGTTTTTTTTTAGTTTGAGAAACATAAACAATAATTGCAAAACCTAGAAGTACAAACAATGCTACAAGCTAAAAGTAATTGTTAAAAAATTATTTCAAAACAAATTCAACAGAACAAATCCCTTGATAATTCTTTAAGTTTCAGCCAACTTCGAAAAATTTCTCAATGGTATGATTGTGGAACAAAGAAGTTCAAAGTTTGGTTTAAAAAATGTCTTGTGTCACAGTTTCAGTTTTACATTAGGTTCAGCATTTAAATTTTTTTCTGTTTTTATCTCTGAGTGCTGAAATTCATTTCTTTCATAGAAACGTGGACCAAATGGGGTAATAAAACTTAAAATGTATTTTTCTCACACAACAATATTTATGTTCAGTTAAAAAATGATCTTTAAAAATACCTTTTAGTGAAAATGTCTCAGATTAACTAAATGATATATGTTCTTCCAATAAAATTCTCGGCTGGAAATGACTGAGCTGGCGGTGTATTTCACGTATTTCTGCTTTAGCCCTAGCTAATGGGCGGTAATTTACTGAATATACCTTGCCTCGCGTTCAATCTTCGAGTTGAACCGAACCATTGCTTCGGTCACTCGTCTGGTCTGCTAATTCTATATTAGCTACCAGTTTGTTTCGCACTCTTGACTTCCTTAAGAGGTTTTCCATCTCCAGCACTTTCCTATGCCGGGCTGATGAGTGCTAATAAGCACGAAACTGCAGTCCTCGGCTGGAAATGACTGAGCCGGCGGTGTATTTCACGTACGAATCTAGTTGTTTGATAAGGATATACTGCGTAATTAATCGTTATTCTTATGCTTACGGACTAAAATGCAGTTATTTTTGTATTTTATTTCATCTTTGAAAATAATTGAAACACCTACAATTTACTTTAATTATTACATAAACGGGAAATTTTATCAGTAAAAATATTTTTATGCTCACTTATTATAAGAGAGTTTTCTGCACAAATTTTATGAGTTCCTTTTCTGCATACAGCGCAAATCAAGTTTCATTTTTTAATTCCGTATTTTTCTTTTTTACGACGTACCTCACACCGTCGCATCAAGCTTCACCCAGAAACTTTTCCTAATGGGTTTTTCTTTTTTTTTTGGGGGGGGGGGGGGGAGGGGGACGGTTGCTAACCATTTCTTCTCTTTTTAACCGACTTCAAAAAGGAGGCGGTTATCAGTTCATACCGTATGTATGTTTTTTTTTTGTTTGTCCACTCATAGCGTCTCACCTAGTGAACCGATTTTGATGATTCTTTTTTTGATGGATAGGGGATGGCTCAACTTAGATCCCATTACTTTGTTTGACCATATTTGTTCTTTAGAAAAAAAGTTATGGGCAAAAAACAGTAAACTTTATGCAAATTCCCTATTAAATTGTAGCGAACTTCGCACTTTTCATCCGTGGATAACGGTGGCTCAGTGGTAGAATTCTCGCTTCCACACGAGCGACCCGGGTTCAAATCCCGACTGGGACAAAGCGAATTTTACTAAAATTTCGTTTCTACTGCTTCCCGTATTTTCTCGAATGTTCTATTAATTTTTGTATCTTTCCAAGTCGCTTGAGTATTCGCTTCATTTGGCTTTCACATTGGCTTCGCTATCTTCATCTACGCGACAACAGGAAACTCATTGTTATAAAAGTTTGGTGCCATATAAGAGTAACATTAATAGTAATTGTAATGATAATTTTGAATAAAGGCTTTTCTAAAGCAATACAGTGATATAGGGCCGAACTTCTTACTAGGTAACTTCTTACTTTTACTGAAATATCTACATTTACACTAAAAAGAATGAAATAAAAAAAATTTGAAAAAAAAATAGAACCGACTTCAAAATTGCTCTAAAAAGTGAAAAATAATTTTATTCTTTAAACACTATCGATAATACTTTTAAACATAATTTTTGAAGTTGGCGCAAAAACAAAAAGTAAAATCCATTGTAACCATGCTTCGTTCATATTTTTATCAAAAAATCATCCAAAGTTAGGAACGAAACATTTATATCGTTACTCAAATATGCTGTCATCAATGCGTAATGCATTTGGTAGTGAAGAAACTGGACCTGGTTAAATTTATACTTGTAGTTGAGTTATGGCTGTGAATGATCTTATCGATCGTTTTTGCGCCAACTTCAAAAATTATGTTTCAAAGTATTATCGATAGTGTTTAAAGAATAAAATTATTTTTCACTTTTTAGAGCAATTTTGAAGTCGGTTCTATTTTTTTTTCAAAATTTTTTTATTTATCAAAAAAGCTCAATGTACATTTTAGTCTCAGGTAATGTGAAAGTTATAGCAACGAATAACAGCGGTATTGCACTTATTGGGTCACTCGCATTTTCGGCGAAGTACACTAGTACCTCCTTTAAGGGACACCTCCAAATAAAGGACACCTCTATTTAAGGGACATTTTTTTCTTTTCCCAGTCCCTTTGAATTGGGAGCTCCATGTATTTGCCTCTGAACAAGGAACACTCTATTTAAGGGACAGTTACGGAGAAAACATACAAAAATTAATGCAGAAATGCATACAAAGTATTAAATTTACTGGAATTTGAGAGTCTTTAACTCACCTGGCGAAAGGTTGACATGAACGTATACTAACGTATTCTAAAAGTCTTGCTAAAATTTACATGCCTGTTCCTTTTCCTCCTCAGCACTTCATTCAAGTAGGCTAACAGCCAATGGATAGTCAACGGCCCATGAATAGCTTTGTGTAAAAAACTTGAAATGTGAACACTGATTGAAATTTATACTGTATAGAATTTTAAATTGCATGAAATCAAATAAATCCATGTAAAATTACTTCAAAATAATTCATGTATCTTGCAAAACTTTAGGATAATCAAATATTTTAATTATTTAAAGAATAAATTTGGAAATTTGAATAATTTTGAATTTATTGAGTATACATAAATCATTTTAGCATTTTATCTTAAATGTTAATAGTTCATGTTTATTGCGAAATTATTCTGAATTAAAACTACTCCATGCATCATTTCATATACCTCCCAAGAAGGGACACCTCTATTTAAGGGACAAAATTTTCGGTCCCCTTAGTGTTCCTTATTGAGAGGTTCTACTATACAAGAGAAGCACGATATAGCTCTTCGTCGTACTTAAATGGTATAAGAGACTATGCATCGAAAATTAACTAAAAAATGTTTTAAACGCTCGCATATGCTCCGTGTAAAGCAACCATTAAGTTCAATCGAGTTCTCCAATCAAACTGAGAAAACTAAATCATTCACATGCTTTCATCAAAAGTTGACGTTTTTCGGCACGAGTTTGATTCTATCATGCTCAACGAAAGCGGTAAAAACTCGTGTCTTGTAATGACAGACTTAATTCTTCAACTTTACAAAATATAATGTCAGCACGTGTTCTAACATTTGTATCCAAAAAGTATCAAATGTGCGAAAGATAAATGAATAAATGATGAACAAACGCTCTTGAATTTGAGCTCTTGAACGCTCTTGACTCGCTTTTGAATTTGATCTAGCTCTTGAATTTGAGACTTAATTTCAAACAAACATGTAAAATTTCCGCCATTACAATATTATTTTCGCGATCCCCCTTTGAACCTCGCGCGAACCCCTAGGGGTTCGTGAACCACCTGTTGGGAAACAATTGTGTAAATTAAGGTCCTTAGTTATAGGGATTCTAGACTATATCAATGATGCTAGTGGGGTACATGCGGTCTGCGAAGGACCTTAAACTACACTACTCGGACTATAACTAAAGCTGTGTCTCAAAGTTGTTGACCCGTCGTGATCAAAGTTATTGACCTCTAAACTTGGATATTTAAAAAAACATCATCGACTTTGAGATGTTTAACTACTAAAGCCAAGAGAAAAGAAAGCTATTTTATATTTTTCTATACTGTGGGCTATACTGTGGTGAGTAGTTAATCGTATACTTATTTCTGAGGGTTACTCACGGCTTTTGCAGATATCTGAGCCCAAACAACGCAAAGAAAGTTTTAATAATTGCCTTTTCAATTGACCTTTGCCCTCAAAGCCATGAGTGTTTCACCAAAATATTTATACTAGAATGTACCTAGTATCAAGTAGTATCCTTATTTAAAAGAATTGGTTTGGTTCACTCATTGCTTTTGAAGCAAAGTAATCATATATTTAGCTCTTTTTTCTCACGACCCTAAAGTTTGACCTCCACTCGAGGCCAACAAGTCAAATTACAGAGGAAAGAAGCTTTACTTTTTCTTATCACAATACTAATATAATATCCTGAAAGTTTGAGGAAAAGTGAAGGTGTCAACTATCAGACCCCCATTCACTTTGTCCAGCTTTTAAAAAAAATGACTCTTAAGGCTTCAATTTCGAAAATATTTCGAGAGTAGGCTCCATAATCTAAAGTAAAAGTAGATCTTACGTCATTATTAAATTCCAGTTCAAATCTTTAAAACTTAAAAAAAATATCGTCAATCTAATGAGCCGAAGTTCAATTATTATTGGATAGGTGACGAATCGTGAGGGATCATTTGTGAGTAATCTGTTTTTATCATGAATCATATTGAATAAATGTACAAATATTGCAGATTTGCGAACGATCCTATATGATTTGTTGCCTATCCAAGAATTATTGAAATTCGGCTCACTAGATCGCTGATAGCTTTTTAAATTTTTCAGACAATGAACTGGAATTTGATTACGAGTTGGGAGATCAATTTGGATTTTAAACTATGAAGTTGAGAAGTTGCTATCTTTCGTGCATGAGCAGTGAAAATTAAAGTGCTTTAAACATTCATATTTCATCAAATTTTCAATATTTTAATTTCAAATTTTAGTATTATGTTTGTCTTGTATGCTGTCAAATATTCTGAAAGTTTAGTTATGGTTGACAAAAATTCTGCGTGTAATGAGCCGAAAATCTTCAAATAAACTGTAGTTTTGAAACGAATGTTTATATACATGAAATAACACCGCCATAGGTAGGTAAACATTTTCAGAGTCGGAGCTCAACATGTCAGAGCCTCACAATAATACTTTCACGAAAATATAAAAATCAATTCTACGTAGTAAGTAAACTTATTTGTGAAATTTATAGCTCCCAGCTATTTACGATAAAGGCTGATCAAGAAACTATTTTTGTTTTCTCAGTTTGCTGTAGGTCTCCGCCTCCCGCTGCATGGGCGATTTAAATTTTATTGGAAAACTACAGCTGAAGCAAGCTTTTGTATGATTAAGTTTCAGAGCAATTGATCTCTAATTTCTGGAGACATCAGTAAAAATATGAATTTTTGAAAGTGTCCTAATACTTTTAGTCATATAGCGTTATGAGCAGATAGATTTGAATTGCATCGTAACATGGAGTAAAATTACGCGGGAGAAAAGATTTTTAGCTATTCTCAGAGTTCCGAGTTCACTTACGCTTGAGTTTACCCCTTATCAAAGATACTTTTTTCTTCCTAAAAACCAAGTTACACTGCAAAGCCAGAGATTAGAAAACATGGTTTGAACGTAGGGGGAGGGGGTCCTTAAGACTTGAGAAAGATCTGAGCTTTCTATTAGGGGTGTCAGAGGTCTCGTTTTTAGATAAGAATCCATCCATTGCATCTGAAAACTTTATGGCACTTTTTAGAGTAGATTTCTTGAATCTTTTTTTCGCATAGTAAAATATGATTCATGATTTTATTAACCGACTTCAAAAAGAAGGCGGTTATCAGTTCATACCGTATGTATGTTTTTTTTTTTTTTTTTTTGTCCACTCACAGCGCCTCACCTAGTGAACCGATTTTGACGATTCTTTTTTTAATAGATAGGGGATGGCTCAACTTAGGTCTCATTACTTTGTTTGACCATATTTGTTAATTAGACAAAAAGTTATGGGCAAAAAACAGTAAATTTCATGCAATTTCCCTATTAAATGATTAAATATGAAACCCATTGTTATAAAAGTTTGTTGCCATACAACAGTGACATTAATAGTAATTGTAATGATAATTTTGAATAAAGGCTTCTCTGAAGCAAGCGTCAAGTTTCTTCAGTGTCATTGCTCCATAGTGGGGGCAAACCTAAGGCCTCTATACTATATACGAGCAGACGCATCAGCTTAAGATCAGCCTTTTTGGATCGGAGTGCGTGTTTGAGTAGTTGTCTTTTATGGCGAGCTATCGCGTTGGTGATTGTTCACTGTAAGCAATTATTAGCGGCACGTGAATTGTTTATAAAATAAAATATTATTTTCTGCAAATTTGGCGAAATCCGAGACTTAGCTGTGGTAACCCAAGCAGTGCAACAGTGAAAAATCCGATCCAAAATGGCTTAACTTAAGCTGATGCGTCGGCCTATCTATATAGCGGCTCTAGGTAAACCTAACCTGGAAGACGGGGGATGCAGTAATCAGGATCTGCTTAGCTTTCACAATACTACTAGGTTAGGTTTACCTCAAATATACATGATTGCATCACAAGCAACCTGTATACTGTGAAATGCAAATTAGTTAGGGAAAACGGAATATTTAAATTGTTATAATTAAATTAACACACAAATTATGAATTCCAGAGAGGAACAAAGATAATTTTTAGTTCCAATCGTTTAAAGTTTAAGGCGTGCTTATAGATTTCTTCCTCTTTTTTAGTATGGAGCATTTTTATGAAAAAAATATGATGAAGTTTCGTGATGGTAGTTTCTTACTTTTACTGAAATACCTACATTTACACTAAAAAGAATGAAATAAAAAAATTTTGAAAAAATAAAATAGAACCGACTTCAAAATTGCTCTAAAAAGTGAAAAATAATTTTATTCTTTAAACAATCATCGATAATACTTTTAAACATAATTTTTGAAGTTGGCGCAAAAACGATAGATAAGATCATTCACAGCCATAACTCAACTACAACTATAAATTTAACCAGGCCTAGTTTCTTCACTACCACATATATCATGCATTGATAACAGCATATTTAAGCAATGACACAAATGTTTCGTTCCTAACTTTGGATGATTTTCTTAAAAAAATATGAACAGAGCATGGTTGCACTGTATTTTATTTTTTGTTTTTGCGCCAACTTCAAAAATTATGTTTAAAAGTATTATCGATGGTGTTTAAAGAAGAAAATTATTTTTCACTTTTTAGAGCAATTTTGAAGTCGGTTCTATTTTTTTTTTTTTTTTTTTTTTTCAAAATTTTTTTATTTACCACCGAGTCCTCCGAGCTATTTGTAGTCAAAATGTAGCCTGAGAAGTGTACTGGAAAATAAAACAAAGGGATGTTTGTGCATGCCAACGTAATAGTTATTGAAATTCAAAAGGCATATCGTCGCCTCAGAGCAACAGTAAGACATTTCCAAAAAAAAAAAAAAAAAAATTGAATTTTTGGCATCGTGAATTCAAATTATGTTTTTCGCAATCACGAGCGCGTGTGTGTATGAATGCGCGTGTAGGCGCATGTGTGGGGGTGCGTGGTGTGTGTGTACGCGCGCGTGTATGCAGGCATATGTGTTTGCGTCTGTGCTGTGTAGGCATGAGTGTGCGTATGTGTATGTGTAGGAGTGTGTGTTTGTGTTTGTGCGCATGCATGAGTGTGTGTATGTGTGTGTATGCATGTGTGTGTAGGATATGGATGCAACCTGGAAACGGTTTTCGCAAGAGGGTCAGCATCGTGAGGCCAGTCGACGCGACGGTGGTGCTGGCAGAGGGTGCTGATGGGAAAATAAAATCATAGGAACGCCAAAAAACAGTCAAGTGAGAACAATAAGCAATCGTGATTGCTCAAAAAAAAAAAAAAAAAAGAGTTTATGGTCTTGTTAATATATTACCAAATGTGCCTTTATTTAGTGGAGTGTTCGAATTTTTTTTATATATTTAAATCTTTTGTTTGCAAATCATATCTTATTTTAGGGCAACACAAGGTTAAATCAGATATCCTTTTGTTTCACTAAAATATGAGCACCAAAATATTAAATTTGCTAATGTTGCTCTAACACATTCTGTACACTAACTTTAATTTCTTTTCTTTCTTTTTTTTCCCATAATTTAATAGGGTTATTTATTTATTTATTTATTTTTTTCAGCAGCCAGGTGATAATTTCATTACCAACTATAAAACGCTCTTAAAAGCTGTCCGAAGTTTTTCAGTATTGCTCCTCTGTTAAGCTGATAGTAGTTAATGCCAATCGGCAGCCAATGTAAACCTTTTCTTTTTTCTTGAAAGAGCATGCTTAAAAACATAGGATCTGACCATTTTTTAAATAATCCGTTTAAGTTTAATATTTTTAAAAAGTTACTTAAATCGGCGCGCTTTCATTGTTTATGCTTCTGCCGATGACATGCCATTCAGTGCTGCCATTCACAGGACAAAATATTTAATTCGCATCTTTACTCACGTGTATTGGCAACGATAGGGTTGATAGCAAGCGTAGAGCGCAATATTTAATTCGCTTCTTGATTATCATAACGTGGGAACTCGTTAGAAAGATGCGGAAAAGTGCATCATTTGTGACGTCATCAAGACCACGCCTTGTTTGAAAAATTGGACATTTAAAAAAATTAATTAAAAAATAACTGTTGGGAAAATGGATGTATTTTCTGGGTCCATGTTTTTTTTTTTTTTTTTTGCTTATTCTATCAATTTTAGTGACTAAAAGTGACTTTTGACTGAAGGAAACAACCCCATTGTGATTCCGAATAATATCTAGTTTGGGTGTACTTCCAATAAAAATGTTTAATGGAATTAGACTTTTTTAAATTTCTAAACACAACCATAAAACCGCTTATTTTCAATCAACATTACTGATGAGTTGGAAGCAGCAAAACAACAACTCTACATTTATCTTAGCCAGGGCCGCGGAGTCGGAGTCGGGCTCATTTTGAGGGTAAAGGAGCTAAAGGTTTTAAATTCAAAGACTCGGAGTCGGTCATTTTCCCTCAAAGTCCGCAACTCTACCAGTGCTGTCGGAGTCGGAGTCGAAGGCTCTAAAATTCCCGGAGTCGGAGTCGGTTATTTTCTTTCCGACTCCGCAGCCCTGATCTTAGCAGTGGCTTAATTGAAAATTATTCTTTTATGTAAAACACTAGGATATGTTGCTATTCGATTTCATATCCTAGTTGTCTTCAGAAACATTAAGAGCAACAGTGGGACAAGTGAATTTAATTATTTTCCTAAAAGATTAATTGAATATTTCAGTACACCCTTTAAAATGTACTCAAAAGCTAGGGGAGTTTCCCTTTTTTTTTTCAATCAATGAATTACAACCTCAGATATTCAGCATTGGAAAAAAACATCAAACTTTCAAATCAATTTTACTAGAAACTCTCTTTTTGCACATGTCTTACTCTTGCTCTGAGGCGACGATATGGAAGAGAAATGAAAAGGAAAAGCGTGAGTGAAAACAAAGAGTGAGACACATTTCTAATGTGGCATCAGAATAGGGCCGGATCTAGTAGTTTTGCCGCCCCAGGCACTGTTGACAAGTGCCGCCCCCACATCCTAATAATATATGCGTACATAATTATTCAAATCATCCGGCATACTACGTATTGCTGCAGTTTGAGCTGCAAAGAAAAAAAAGGAACAAATTTGAGTTTTTCTTCTCTTTTTTACTTTCTATTACATTTTGCCATCATGAAATTTGCCGCCCCTAAAATCTGCCATCCTAGGCGGATGGCACAGGTCGCCTGACCCAGGAGTCGGGTCTGCATGAGAATGTGGCTATAATACCTTGAAGTGTTCAAAATTTTGCTGAACTGGTGCGTAAAAGTAAGACAAGATCAAGAAAATAATGAAAAATATAAAATTTGAATTTTTGATATCTTGAATTCAAGTATTTCTCGCAATCTCGAATTTGTGAGTTGTGTGATGAGTGTGCAGACGCGCGTGTGTGTGTGTATATTTAGGGGTGCGTATAGTGGTGTGTGTGTGTATTTAGGGGTGCGTGTAGTTGTGTGTGTGTGTAGGCTTGTGTGTAAGTGTGCAGGCGTGTGTGCAGGTGCGTACGTGTGCTTGAGCACGCGTGTGTGTATGTCTGTGTGCATGCGCCCGTGTATGTGTGTCTCTGTGCAAGCGTGTGTTTGTATGTGTGCATTTGTGGGTGTATGGGCGCGTGTGTGTGTATGTGTGCATGCAGAGGTCTGTGTAGACGTGTGTGTGTGTGCGTGTAGGCGTATGTGTGTGCGTGTAGGCGTGTGTGTGTGCGTGGGCAGGGGCAGATCCAGACAGAATTCTCGAAGGAGGCCATTTGGAAAAATACGATGCTTTGGAAAATTTTTGAATTTTACAAATATCAATATAGCCCACCTTTAACTAGAGCATTTTTAAAGGGCTTTTCATTAGGCGACGCAAGGTTAACATAAAGACTGTAACCTCCCAAATAATTTCCCTCTTTTCTTAACAAACGTGTGCATACTATCGCCTCAAAGGGGCATTCCTGTACTCAGTACCAATTTAAGAGGAAACCGATGTGAACCATATTAACTCCGAAAGAAAGGGGGCTCGGGGGTTTCTCTCCCGGGAAATTTTCAAATTTGTTATCTTAAAAACGCATTTTAGACGATCTTTGGTAATATTAGGGGAGAAGAGGTTCGGTGGCGCTCCCCTGTCTATTTTTCAAAATAGTAGCTCTAAGATGATATTAAAGGGAGAAGAGATTAAAGGGCGCATCTAAGGAAATTTTTCTGATTTGTAATCTTAGAAATGCATTTTAACTGTCTTTTGTAACATTAAGGGCTCGGGTGAAACCCCCCTCCCGCCCCCCGCCCATTTTTCGAAATTGAAACCTTAAAAGCGCAAACATTATCTCCAATAATGTTAAGAAGAGGGAGGTTCGGGGTTTCTTCGGCAGATTTTTTTTTTGCCATTGTAGAGCCAAATCGCAGTTTAAAACGATCTTTAGGTGATGATACGCGGAGGAGAAATTCGAGGGCCCACACCAAGACATTTTTCTGAATTTCAGTCTTAAAGATGCATTCTAATTATCTTTGGGAATGGTAGAGGAGAAAAGGTTTGGAGCGCTCTCGCCGAAATTGTAGCTCTAAAAAGGCTGTTTTAGACGATTTTTGGTGATGTTAAGGGAATTAGAGATTAAAAGGCCCATCCCAGGGAATTTCACTAATTTATGGACTTTAAAATGCATTCTAGAGTATCTTTGGTAAGGTTAGAGCTGAAGGGATTTTGAGGTCAACTCCCAAAAATTTTTCAAAATTGAACTCTTTACATTGCAAATGTAGGCAATCCATGTTTCATGAGTAACTTTTAGAGGACCAGCAATTTTCCGAAGTTGAAGCCCCAGAAACGTAATTCTTGAACTTTGTATGTATTATAAGACAAATTGTTTGCATTTTTGCACAAAAAAGGGGATTTTAACTGTTCTTGAAATTTTCTCTGAGGGGGCCAAGGCCCCCATGGCCCCTCCCTGGATCCGCCCATGTGCGTGGGCTTGTTTAGGTAGGCGTGTGTGTGCGTAGGCTTGTTTGGGTAGGCGTGTGTGTATGTGCCGGGGCGAATACCGACTACCATTTTAGGAGGAGCTCATGTCAAAGGCCAAAGACCCCCCCCCCCGTTCCCCCATGAACGAACCCTCGGTTTTAGGCACGAAAAATTTCAGAAACTGCGTGGGTGTCAATATAAAGTCACCAGATCGGCCAGGAATAAGGTCCCTAATAGGCATAAACGTTACAAATTAGTTTCATAAGCAATGCAAAAATAGTTAATGACTCAAAAAGACTATTGAAAACGTTTACATTTTATTCATACTGTTACAAATCCTGTAAATAGTAATTATTGTAGTAACGTAACCTGTAAATAATTTCCCGTAGTGAATATACAACCCCTTAACATATGGCTAAAGTATACAACCCCCTATTCGTTTTATTTTCATTTTATACATTTGATAAAATGAAAATAAAACGATTCGTTTTATACATTTGATAACGGTCTACGCATTTCTCGAAGCAGAAAGAATGTTGTGGAAAATTCTTGGATGTTTATAAAAGCCGTTAGCGATGGATAAACGGAGAGTTTCGATTGATATTTCGAACTGGGGAGTGCATTTTTGCTCTGTTTATAGCGAGGCATTTCGCTGTGTTGTTTTCGTATTTGGAAGTAAATACGTGTGTAAACGTTGAGTTTACGGTGTTGTGTGATAATTGCTTTATTGCTGATGAATAATTTAGCAGTTGTTGACGATCTTTCCTGTACATAGTGTAAATAAATTTCCTGTGTTTTTATCAAGAACTGTGTTTTCATTTCAAGAAAGTGGAAGTCGCACCGAATCCGTTACAATTTGGCGCCCAACGTGGGGCTTCTTCTGGACTTTCTTGGAGTAAGTTTGACTTTGGACATTTTTTCATAAAGACTGTTTGAATTTATAGACTTTGTTTTTATGGTGATTACTCGCGCAATGGATGACCAATTAAAACAACTTCTGGAAGCAATTAATGCTGTGAAAAGCGACTTGACTGAAAGTATGGCGGCTAATCAAGAACAATTAAAGAGTGATCTGACTGCAAGTATGTTGGCAAATCAAGACCAGTTAAAAAGCGATTTAACTGTGCTGAAAATGGACTTAACGTCTAACCAAGAAGAAATTAAAAACGACCTTATTTCGGTAAAGACTGTGATGGAAAATAAATTTAATGACATAGAGCATCGAGTTGATGCTATTGAAGAAAAATTTGATACCGTTGAAAGCCGATTCAACGCTGTAGAAAATAAATTTGAAGAAGAAGATAGAAGATTTCACCTACTTAAAGAAGAGATCTTTAAGGACGTGGAAAGGAGATTGGCGACCGCGGAAAGCAGCTTTGTACAGTTTGGCGCTCCCACATCGGTTGCTCGACCGTCCATTAAACTTGCCACATTTGATGGGAAAACTTCGTGGCAGGTATACAAGACCCAATTCATGATAGTGGCGGAAGCGAACGGATGGGACTCTGCTACCAAGGCCTGCCATCTTGCAGCATCCCTGAGAGGTGACGCAGCGGACATTCTTCAGACCCTTCCGGACAGCCAGCGCCTGGATTTCGCCGCCCTCACAGCTGCGTTGGAGCTTCGCTTCGGTGAGAAGTGCCAGAAAGATTTCAGCCGACTCCAGTTGAAGTCCCGTTTCCAGAAAACTGGGGAAACCCTGCAAGAGCTTGCGGCGGACATCGAGAGACTGTCTCATCTTGCTTTTTACGACTGCCCTGCGGATGTTCGATACAACCTGGCACTCAACTACTACATCGACGGGGTTCGAGATCCGGAAATCCAGAAAGCTCTACGGATGGCGGATGTCAAAGACCTGAATTCTGCCGTTGTGTTTGCGATGAGATACGAGGTCGCCCAAGAAGCAACCCGTGTGGATCGCCATCTAATCCGGACTCAGGAAGCTGATGAGTCTGATTCCACGTCGTCCCACCTCGCTGAACTTGAGAGACAACTCGGTGACTTGACAAGACATTTGAGCAGCATAACAGCCCAAAAGAGACAAGAGCAGAAGTGCTGGAAATGCGGTAGTGAAGGACACCTGCGAAGGAGTTGTCCGGCTCGCCAAGCTACGCGAGGGAAGGAAATCACCACCACTAAAGCTCTGCAGTTTTCCTCTTCTAGTAGTGGCAGTGATGGACTTTTCATTTACGCACATGTAAATGGGAACCCCTGCAGACTGATTGTTGACACTGGAGCCAATGTGACAATCATTAGGATAGATGTGGCTCGTGAATTTGGATTGAAACTGCTGTGGACATCGCCACGCGTAAGTCTCCAGACTGTGACAGGTGACAAAATTGAGATTGACGGTAAAGTGGACTTGGAAATAGTGTTTGGGAACGCCACCTACCATCATACGGCAATCGTCGCTAATATCACGGACCCCTTCATTCTCGGATTGGACTTTTTGAAGAAATATGACTTCACTCTCGACTTCAAGACTAATGAGCTGCACTCGATGAGAGAAGACATAGCCGTTTTCCCTGCAGAGAGTGATGTAAAATCCGCTCATCAAATCATAGCTCAAACAGATTTATCGATTCTCTCAAGGTCAGAATCATTAATACCTGGCTCCCTTGAAGAAAGCAATAGTTTTCGATTTGGACTCATTGAATACCCTAACCTAAGCAATAGCCTAAAAGGAGTACTGGTAGCATCTACGCTTGTGGACCTTTCTAAGGATGTAATTCCTGTGAGAGTCGCCAACGTGAGTGAAAGGCCAAGGAATATCCGAAAAGGTGAAGTGTTGGCAACTTGTACTCCAGTAAACTGCATCATTAGAAGAATTAATTCCCCTGAGACTGTGTCTTCTGAGTCCTTGACGTCGAAGTTAATTGGGAGTGCGCCATTATCGAAAGATCAAAGAACTGCTGCGGAACAATTGGTGGACGACTTCAAGCATCTGTTTTCATCTACATCGGAGGATGTTGGCCGTACGAATTTAACGCAGCATAGGATTTACACTGGAGAACACCTCCCTATTAAACAGCATCCAAGACGACTACCGTTCGCCAAGAAGGAAGAGGTTGAGACCCTCCTGAAAGAGATGAAGGAGAATGATGTAATCGAACCTTCATCCAGTTCTTGGGCCTCTCCCATCGTCTTGGTCCGAAAAAAAGATGGCTCCACCAGATTTTGTGTCGATTACCGACGGCTGAATGAAATCACCAAGAAAGACAGCTACCCTCTTCCACGGATAGACGACACCTTGGACACTCTTTCCGGACACAAGTGGTTTTCGACCCTGGACTTGAAGAGCGGCTACTGGCAGGTTGAAATACACCCTGATGACCGAGAAAAGACAGCATTTACAACTGGACAAGGCTTATGGCAGTTTAAAGTGATGCCCTTCGGCCTCTGCAATGCACCAGCTACGTTCGAGCGTCTTATGGAGACAGTGTTAAGAGGACTTTCTTACGAATCCTGTCTGGTCTACTTAGACGATATCATCATCGTGGGACGCAGCTTCGAAGAACATCTGGCAAATCTTAAGAAGGTGCTGCAAAAGCTTAAGGAAGCCAATCTGAAGTTAAGCCCGTCCAAATGTAATTTGTTCCGCCGGGAAGTGAACTACCTTGGTCACATCATCTCTTCTGAAGGTGTACAAACCGATCCAGAAAAGGTGTCTGCTGTCAAGAGTTGGAGTCGTCCCGAAAACATCCATCAGCTGCGAAGTTTCCTGGGGCTCTGCACCTACTACAGGAAGTTTGTAAAGGGTTTTTCCAACATTGCACGACCTTTGCATAAGCTGACGGAGATCAAGCAAAAGTTCGAATGGTCCAAAGAATGCGAAGATGCATTTCTACGACTGAAGGAGACTTTAACATCAACGCCTATCCTCGCCTATCCTCAGCCTGAAAAATCCTTCATCCTGGACACTGATGCGAGCAACGAGGGCATCGGAGCTGTTTTATCCCAAGAAATTGACGGAAATGAACATGTCATCGCTTACTGGAGCAAATGCTTATCAAAGTCGGAGCGAAATTACTGCGTCACCAGAAAGGAGTTACTGGCCATAGTGAAAGCTGTAGAACACTTCCATCATTACCTCTACGGCCGAAAATTTCTGCTTCGGACAGATCATGCCTCATTAACTTGGCTTTTGAACTTCAAAAATCCGGAAGGCCAGATAGCCAGAGATGGATACAGCGGCTCCAGGAATATGACATGGAGATCAAGCATCGAAAAGGGTTATCTCACGGTAATGCTGACGCTTTATCAAGGAGACCCTGTCCTGAGAACTGCCACTATTGTTCCCGAATCGAGAAACAGTATGGAACGACTAGCCCTACCGCCTATCAGGTGACAGTGACTCCAACATCATCAGAACCTGATCCATGGAGTGATGACCAAGTTCGAAAAGATCAACTTGAAGACCCCGACATAAAACCAATTTTGGAATTCATGGAAAGGGACAGTCGGCGACCTAGCTGGCAGGACGTTTCCATCTTCAGTCCTGCAACAAAAAGATACTGGGCTTTATGGAACTCGCTCCATTTACGGAACGGCGTGCTACACCGAAAATGGGAATCTGACGACGGCAAAACATCTAGGTAGCAGTTACTACTTCCCCGATCAAGGATTTCAGATGTTCTGAAAGAAATACATAGTAGTGCGACTGGAGGACATTTTGGTGTCTTGAAAACCCTCAATAAAGTTCGGGAACGCTTCTTCTGGAGCAAGGCGAAGGATGACGTGGAGAAGTGGTGCCATTCTTGTGACGCCTGTGCTGCTCGTAAAGGACCGAAGAAAAGAAGCAGAGGGAAGCTACATCTGTACAACGTTGGAGCTCCTTTCGAACGAATTGGGATCGACATCCTGGGTCCTCTACCAAGAACTGCTGATGGGAACAAATACATTCTTGTTTCCATCGACTACTTCACCAAATGGCCGGAAGCATATCCCATTCCAGATCAAGAGGCTACCACCGTAACAGAGACTCTAGTCCAACATTGGATCTCGAGATACGGAACACCTTTGCAGATTCATTCCGATCAAGGGAGGAATTTCATCTCTGCTGTGTTTAAGGGCCTATGTCAAATTTTCGGAATTGAGAAAACTAGGACAACACCACTACACCCACAATCGGACGGCATGGTGGAGAGATTTAACCGCACAATCCTAAATAATCTCTCGCTTATGGTATCCAGAAATCAACAGGATTGGGACAAGAAGCTACCTTTGTTCCTGCTGGCGTACCGCAGTGCTGTCCACGAGACTACCGGATATGCCCCATCTCAGATGCTCTTCGGACGAGAGCTTCGGCTACCTTGTGATCTCGTCTTCGGTCGTCCTCCGGATGCGCCTGCATCGCCTGAGGAGTACATCCAGGATCTCCAGGCCCGGTTGGAAGACGTTCATAACTTCGCACGAGAGCGAATCAACATCGCGGCGGAGAAGATGAAGACCAGATACGACACAAGGTCTACTGGACATGAATTCAACGAAGGCGACAAGGTTTGGTTATGGAATCCCATCCGACGGAAAGGTCTTTCACCCAAATTGCAGTCGCATTGGGATGGACCCTACAAAGTCCTTAACCGACTAAATGACGTCGTAGTGAGGATCCAAAAATCACCTAATGCAAAACCTAGGGTTGTACATTATGATCGGTTAGCCCCATACTATGGCCATAGTTCATGAGTATTACGTAAACAACCATGGTTGATAACATAAAAGTTGTAGATAATTAATTTTTGCTTTTAATGTTTAGTAATATTTCTTGTTATTATTGTGTTTCCTTTGCACTATTGGTTATTATTTAATGTGTGTGAACTTAATTGTGAACTTGTGATAGAAGTTTGGCACCCTTTCTGGGGATTGTACTGCCCGGGACGTGCAGTCCTTAGGAAGGGGGCAATGTTACAAATCCTGTAAATAGTAATTATTGTAGTAACGTAACCTGTAAATAATTTCCCGTAGTGAATATACAACCCCTTAACATATGGCTAAAGTGTACAACCCCCTATTCGTTTTATTTTCATTGATAACATTTGATAACGGTCTACGCATTTCTCGAAGCAGAAAGAATGTTGTGGAAAATTCTTGGATGTTTATAAAAGCCGTTAGCGATGGATAAACGGAGAGTTTCGATTGATATTTCGAACTGGGAGTGCATTTTTGCTCTGTTTATAGCGAGGCATTTCGCTGTGTTGTTTTCGTATTTGGAAGTAAATACGTGTGTAAACGTTGAGTTTACGGTGTTGTGTGATAATTGCTTTATTGCTGATGAATAATTTAGCAGTTGTTGACGATCTTTCCTGTACATAGTGTAAATAAATTTCCTGTGTTTTTATCAAGAACTGTGTTTTCATTTCAAGAAAGTGGAAGTCGCACCGAATCCGTTACAATACAATGCTTGAACACAATGTGGATGGATACCACTTTTAACGGTTTAGGGGGGGAGGGTCATGAGCTCCATGACCCTCCCCTTGTATCCGCCACTGTGTGTGCATTGCGTGTGAGTAGAATATGAAAGCAACCACCCAGGAGGTACATTCCGGTGGACATTGCTGATGATGGAGAATCAGCCCCAGAGGAGCATCACTTGCAAGGGCCGGTCGTCGATGGTGTTCACAGGAACCCAGTCCCAAAAATCAAAGGACGTGGACGTCATTCAGCTGTCAAGTGAAAACAATAAGCAATTCGTGTTTGCTCAAAAATCTTAACGACCATGTCCATGTTTTAGAAAACGGATATTTTTGACATTGGATGCTGTTCCTAAGCAGAGATATATAGAACGGTTTAGAACAGCGTTTCTTAATTTCTTTGATTAGTGAAACCCTTTTTAATGCTCACTTTTTTCGTGGAACCCCTGGTGTTTCAATAGTTTACAGTGTCTTAGCCAGTATTCTGTTTTGGAGAATGCCCATGTTCTTACCTCAAAGAGACTAACACATTAACTATTTGTCATTAAACCGCTAATAAAATACACATCATTTTGATCATTTTAATTATTGATGATTGCTAATTATTATTTCTCATTGTAAAATACCAGTACACTCCTATTTGTGATTCTAAGAGATATACTCAGAATATGCCCGAATTCATTAGATGTACTTTTGTGTGCGCAACACTTATTTGATAATTCGGCAAAATTTGAGTTCTATTCAGCAAATTGGGAAGTTCCGCCCTCCCAAAAAATTGAAGATCGGGGCACACCTAAGCAGGGGATCTCTGTAAACTAGAGAGCTTAAGAAAAATTGGTGTCTTCGAGAGCAAATTGTTAAAAGTATAAAATTATTGCCAATTGATAAACTAATGAATCGAACGACGCATTGATTCCATGGTGAAAAGAGAATTTTTCTTCGGGAAATATGTCAAAGTCATTAAGAAGGTCATCCGAATCTGGATCTAGCTTGTTCGAAGCATTTTTTTTTTCTTCTCTTCTGCACACAGCAGATCTGATTTTCGATACACTTACCCGTGTAAAAGGAAAATGTATACTAATTAATGAGATGAGAGTAGAAAGATATGAAATTTCGGAGTGACAACCACATTTTTACGTATTTTTTTCAGGGCTAATAACAAATTGCTTCGTCTAAATTATCAAAACTGATCTGGGACCAAATCTTAGTTGTTGTTTTTTTAAATCACTTCTCCGATATAAGTTCTAATTTCACTCTTTTATTGTTTTCACCTTCATTTTATTTGATTTTTTTTCCCTTTTAAATATAAAGCAAGAATGACACAGCATTATATATGAAAATTTTTAGAAATTTATAAAAACCGTTTCAAAAAAAAAAAAAAAAAAAAGCAATTTGTCTTTTTATTTAATATTATGTTACAACTTGCTTGCTATAAAGCTAATTTCAATGTGATTTTAATAAAGTGCAATGTTACCTAAATATGGGGATATTTTTAACGCATGTGCAAGAGAATATTTCACGCATTGAAAATCGAAAATATGCCTCAATAATTTAGATAAATAAGCGCATCTTCTGACTTTTTATTTCATATAAAAAATTTAGCAACGCAGAAAATGAGCGTATGAAAATTTAAAAATATTACATTTGAAGGGGTGTTTTCTTCTTTTGAATGTAAAGTAAATTTAATTTTAACCTTTCTGTTGGTTAAAATTCAAAGCAGTTAACATCTCTTCTTTCCCTGCCATCTTCCATTTTATCCTTAGACAGTATTTTTTTTTTTTTTTTTTTTTTTTTTTTTTTTTTTTTTTTTTAATGGAATGGATTGCTATTTTGATCCTCACTTTTCGCAAACCGCACTCATCCGAACCGAAGTTCACTCTTAAAAACGTCAAGGAGTACTTTCACGCCTTGGAAAAAGTTGTAGCAATATCTGCCTGTATATGAATAATCGTTCTGAGTTTGAGCTTTTTTTCCCCCATGTTTTCTTATATTAGTTAGAATAAAAATTAAATCTTCTATCTTCTATCTATCTTCTATACATATAATAAAACAAGATGTTTGTGTGTGTGTGGCGCGCATCCCGGGAAAACGGTAAGGCCTAGAAAGATGAAATTTGGTATACAGGTGTAGTTTTTGCTGAAGTTGTGCACCTCGGGCTTCGATTTTTGATATTTTAATTAGAAAAAAAAGTTATTTAATGTTTTATGTGATTTTTAGCACTTTTTAGTACTTTTAACTTCACAGACCCCGAACCAATCGCGCCAGACAAGTATTTTTTGTACTATAGTGTCGGAAATTTAATTTTAAATATGATGAACAAAAAAATTTTGAAGATAGAGCACTTTTTGTATTTTTTATGAATTTTTGAAAAAACCTTTTTTTTTGCATTTTTTTCTGGGTTTAATTGTTTTCTAAACGCATCCTGCAAAAAGTATTGAGCCTTCAATTCCAAAATTTTTGTTGGTAATAGTAAAAACATTCCGCCCCCTTCAGAAGAAAAAAGTTTTTAAAAATACGCATAAGTTTTTTTTTTTTTTTTTTACAATTTTTTAAATGCAGAACACGACGCGACCTGTAAGCATTGCCGGCTGATTCCGCACTTCCTCATCACGTGACCTAACGGAAATCGTTTGCTCTCTCTTCACTTTTTTTTTTTTTTTTAACGTTCAGAGATTTCTCAGATCTTGATTTTTCCAACTTTTTTTTTTTTTTCTGGACTGTTTGCTATATTTATTTTTGTTCAAATATTTTTGCGCATTTTAATTCAATAAAAGCGGTGATTTTTTTTTACTTTTGCAAGCGCTGCTTTTTGGACACTATAGGGAACATAGAGCCTTTTTTGCGTGTAATTTTAAGTAAATAAATAAAGCTCGCGGTTTTTTTGCATGATTTTTGTAGGGATTGGTGTTATGTTTGGTAGATAGAGAGATGATATTAAGTGGGCAAAAAATGTTTTTTTTTTACATAAAAAGGATTGTTAATTACTATCAGAGGTAGATATGCATGGATCGTATAAATAGATAGATAGATAGAGAGAAAGAAAAGTGGAAAAATATAGAGGTGAATACAGTAGATGGACAGTAAGAAATAGAGGAACTTCAACGGGGGATCAATAGCCCCCCCCCCACACACACCATGACTTTGAAAAAACAATGCTTTCAAATAAAAATGGAAATGCTTTTTGTTATTTTCCGACAAAATTTGCATGAAGAGTATGCCTTTTGTGCCTCCCCTCCCTGAAAAATATTCCAAAGGACATAACGGGAGATAGATCTAGAAAATACATTATTCAACACAAAAATTTTTTCAAGCAGCCGCCGATGGCGGCAACCTTGGCGTAAAAAGACGAATGTTAATATTGATGTATATAGAGAAAAAGGTTGAATAATAAAATCGACTATTTTTTTAAGCAGCCTCCGAGGAAGTCAACATTGGCGTAAAAAGGCGAATGATAATATTGTTATACAGAGAAAAACATTGATTAATACCGTCGCTAAATTGTCTAAGCAGCCGCCGAAGGCGGCAACCCTGGCGCAATAAAGCGAATTGAGTAAAAAGGCGGACCAGCTAGTCGCCGCAGGCGGCTAGTACATATAATAAAATGTTTGTGTGTGTGTGTGTGTGTGTTTGTGGTGCGCATCCCAGGAAAACGGTAAGGCCTAGAAAGATGAAATTTGGTATACAGGTGTAGTTTTTGCTGAAATTGTGCACCTCGGGCTTCGATTTTTGATATTTTAATTAGAAAAAAAGTTATTTAATGTTTTATGTGATTTTTAGCACTTTTTAGTACTTTTAACCTCACAGACCCGAACCAATCGCGCCAGACAAATATTTTTTGCACTATAGTGTCCGAAATTTAATTTTAAATATGATGAACAAAAAAATTTTGAAGATAGAGCAATTTTTGTATTTTTTATGAATTTTTGAAAAAACCTTTATTTTGCATTTTTTTCTGGGTTTAATTTTTTTTCTAAACGCATCCCGTGAAAAATATAATAACCGCTTTCCTACAATTTTACTATGTAGTGGCCAGAACATTTCGCCCTCTACAGAAAAAAAAAGTTTTCAAAAATATTGAAAAGTTTTTTTTTTACAATTTTTTAAAGGCAGAACGAAGATATGAGCTATCGCTCGTATCGCTTCACCGAACTCTGCTGTCCGCTGACTGCTGCGAATATGACGTAACGCAACCACGTGATCTAACTGAAGTGCGTAACTTGCTTTTTTCTTTTCTTCCTTTCGAAGGATTCATTTGCTTTTTTTTTCTTTCCATGTATTTCATTTGTTTCTCCCCCCCCCCCCCCCCCCCCCCGGATGTTTTGCTAAACATTCGATTTCGGTTAATCAGACGGACCACATCGGATCGTTTTGGTCCCAGTCACTTTTTTTTTTTTTTTGAATTTCAATAAAAACAATGATTTTTATACTTTGGCAAACTCCGGGTACCACAAAGACATAAATTTTTTGTGCATTTTAATAAATAAGTAAGCGCGCTTTTTTTGCATGATTTTCTTTTTGTTAGGGAATAAGATTGGAGGTTAGATCAAAATAAATAGAGATAGATGAGAAAATTTAGAGATGTAGTCCGGTCAATTTAGACAATTGAAATAACAAAAATTCCGGGAAAGCTAAATTTTTGTAGAGACCTTGGCCTTACTATTACAAATAAGGTGCCAAAAGTCCCCATCGATCCCATGTGCGCTAAAAAAGTTATTCGGGGTCAAAGGTCAAAATTTTAGGTTTTTTGGATTTTTCTCAAAAACGGTAAGTTTTATCGAAAAGTACCGCAGACCAAAGTTGTAGATCTCAAAATTCTCTATAAAAATGGTCCTTATGATTGTTTTCTCCAAGACCAAACCTTCCCAGATATTGCGTACTCTCAAAAGACAGCCAGTCATTTACAGAATCCCCTCTACTCGCGTGGCCTTGAATAATATCTAGCTATTCTAGTCCTTGTGGCGTCGTTCACATACCCAGGGGTGCCCAACCCACTAAGGGCATGGGCGCACCCCTCAATATCGCGGAGCCCCCCCCCCCCTCAAAAGCAAGAGCCCCTTTCCAAAAACTGAGAAAAATACCCCTCAAAACAATCCCCCTAAGAATTTCGATGGTGCAGTCTGGGTCATGACCCCTCCTCGGGGGGGGGGGAGGGCACCCCGGACGTACCTGCTTCTTTTAGAGTTAAATGTGCAGTTCGAGTGAATAAACGTATTAATCACAAGCGTCTGCTGTAATTTGTACTGATCAATATTTAAGAAAAATGTCCTAATTTCGCTTTATTTGCAATAAACTTTTGACTGAAGGTGAAACTGTTGTGCTGGGCAGTTGTGGAATGCCAACTTTAATCGATGCAAGTCTCAGGAGAAGTTATAAGAATGTTGATTATTAAAGAAGTCAAAAGTCCGTTACAATTCGCGTGGATTGCAGAAAATCATACACCCGGAAAAATTCAATCTCTGCAGCAACGTGAGGATAAAGAGGCTAGTACTTCAAAAGTAAGTCCTCCTCGTACTATAGCGCGATTAAGTGAATTTGAATCCAGCTTTTGTTTTTAAAAACACTGCTTATTTTGTGGCTGTAAAGCGGATGAGGAGGCTGAGAAGAAGAAAACGCAGAAATATGAAAGAAAAATTGAAAAAGAAAAATTCATAAAGCAGCGACTAAATCATACTCAAAATTAAAACGTGCAAGAGCAGCTTTTGACACACCTCAGAACGATCTTTAGCTAATTTTAAAAGGGATTCTTTGAATGTAAGTGTGGAAACTTTATAAATTTTTCTGCGATAATTCTGCGTTTTTGTTCTTCTCAGCCTCTTCATCTGCTTCCTCGCCACAAAATAAGCAGTGTTTTTTACAATAAAAGTTGGATTCAGATTCACTTAATCCCGCTCTTGTTCGAGGTGGACTTACTTTTGAAGTACTGGCCATGCTCATTAGGGTGGATTAAAAAAAAATCAAAATCTGATAAACGCTAAGTAATAGCCCGGAAAAGTTGCCTTTTGTAGAGATATTTGGTTCAACAAAAGGATTTTGACCGCAAAAAATATCTTGAAGTGTCGCTCGCGCCTCGAAGTTGACCATTAATGCATAAAAACTGGAAAAAGTTATATTAATTTCATCAAATATCAAAATTTGAAAAATGTGATGTTATTGCTCTTAAGAGTAGGCTTTTTGTGTAGATTACACATTGCATAAGATCATTTTAATAATAAACTGTATTTTAAAGGTCCACACATGCGTTGAGTCTTGAATTTGACCAATATAGTCAGAATTGAATAACATCGTGTTGCTCCGTACTTAGGGAAAAAATATAGAGAATATTAGAAGTTATGATTTGTAAAAGTTTGTTTTCATATTAATTAATTCTTACATAGATACGAAAAAAAAAAGTAATAAAAGCATTTCTTATCTAGTAAAAAAAATGTTTAATTCTCCACTTAGCCGATAACTTTGGCTCAAAATGCCAAATTTACCTATGATAGAAAACATAGGTTAAGTATAAAAATTTTAAAATAATGTGGCTTGCAACAGCCCACATCAGTCACCCTTTGAAACAAAAGACGTTGCTAAAGAAATTTTAATGGGTTTGAGCCCTCAAACTGTAACCACATTGATTACAATAACACATAAGTTTGGCATGCGAGTTGAACTATTTTACTTCTCATAACTTTCAGTCTTGATTGAAATTGTGACTTGATGGTATTGTGGCTTAATATTTCTAGATTCTAATCTGACTCGAATAAATCCATTCTTATTGGTTAGGTAGCAAACTGTACCTGACATTTATGTTTCTTATTTTACCTATCGTCTCACTGCATTAGTATGACATGTGAGGTTTTGAGTACTTGACACTTCTTTTTCTTATTTTACCTATCGTCTCGCTGCTTTAGTATGACGTGAAGTTTTGAAAACCATACTACTCAGTAGGTACGCCACCAAGCAATTTCTTTCAAAATTTTATCGGAAGTCCCCTTTTTGAAAGAGGGAGCTGCCGAGTTTTACCAGTTCTTCCTTTCAATGAGCTCATAGAAGTCTTTCTGCTTCAAAATTGAAATCTGGAATTATACATGTTCATTGTCCATCTTCGAACTGATCGTCGTAATCCGTCTTAAAACAAGTTCTCTGATGATGGTTATCCGCAATGCCTAGTGTTATATTTTTTAGATTCTCAAAGTAACCAGTTTGCAGAACAAGAGCTGATGTTCTAAACATAGTACGATGGCAAGTTTAAAAAATTCGATTGTATAGCGAAAATTTACAATTTCAGATTTCAACTTGAGCTCTTTGATAAGCAGAAGTGGGAAAACTCGGATCATCTTCTTAAAAAAGGAATATCAGATAAAACTTTAAAAGAAATGGTGCTTGAGGGCGTAACTACTGAATTATATGATTTCCAATACCTCACGTTATACTAAAGCAGTGAGACGATGCGTAAAATTAGACAAAGAAGCGTCAAACACAGTTTGTTGTCTAACCAAGAGAGATGGATTTCTTAAAGTCAGATTAGAATCCAGAAATCTTACTCACAATGTATCACTAAGGCCAAACATTGTCAGAAGTCAAGATAATAATGCGACTCGCCAGCCAAACTATGTTTTATTGTATGAAATATGGTTACAGTTTGAGAGCTCCAAAAACATTTAAAAGGGGGTTGTTTTGAGGAGTATTTTTCTCAGTTTTTGGAGGGGGACTCTTGCTTCTTAGGGGGGGGGGGGGCCTCCGCGATATTGAGGGGTGCGCCCATGCCCTTAGTAGGTTCGGCCCCTTTGGGTACGTGAACGATGCCACACGGACTAGAATAGTTAGATGTTATTCAAGGCCATGCGAGTAGAGGGGATTCTGTAAATGACTGGCTGTCTTTTGAGAGTAAGCAATATCTGGGAAGGTTTGGTCTTGGAGAAAAAAATCATAAGGACCATTTTTATAGAGAATTTTGAGATCTACAACTTTGGTCTGCGGTACTTTTCGATAAAACTTACCGTTTTTGAGAAAAATCCAAAAAACCTAAAATTTTGACCTTTGACCCCCCATAACTTTTTTAGCGCACATGGGATCGATGGGGACTTTTGGCACCTTATTTGTAATAGTTAGCCCAAGGTCCCTACAAAAATTTAGCTTTCCCGGAATTTTTGTTATTTGATCACTATTTTTATGTCTAAATTGACCGGGCTAATGGATCGAATAGGTAGATAGATATACATTGAGTGTTCAAAAAATGTTTTTTTTTTTTTTTTAATTTTGTTCTCGAATTAATATTTTTTTTCTTTGAAAAAAGATTCAAAGATTGTTAATTACTATCGGAGGTAAATTTCCATGGATCTAGAGAAAGATAAATCTACAGGTCGATGTACAGTGAGAGATAGACAAACCCCGTTATTTAAAGAACAACAACGGGGGTTGGGGGGGGGGGCGCCGCTGCGATTTGAAAACATTGTTAATTACTGTCGGAGGTAGATACGCATAGATCGTATAGATAGATAGATAGATAGATAGATGAATGCAGAGGTCGATATAGTAGATGGAGAGCAAGAAAGAGACATGCCCGTTATTTAAGGAACTTCAACGGGGTGTCAATGCCCCTCCCCACACACACCATGATTTTGAAAAAACAAATGCTTTCAAGTAAAAGTGGAAGTGTTTTTTGTTATTTTTCGACAAAATTTGCATGAAGTGCAAGTAGTTTGTGTCTCCTCTCCCCCTCCTTTAAAAATATTCCAAACGACGGAACTGGAGATAGATCTAGAAAATATTTTATTTAAATTAATAATGATATAGATATAGATCGATTGATACCGCCACGAAACTTATTTAAGCAGCCGCCAAAGACGGCAACATTGGCGTAAAAAGGCAGATGATAATATTGATATATAGAGAAAAACATTGATTAATACTGTCGCTAAATTGTCTATGCAGCCGCCGAAGGCGGCAACCCTGGCGTAAAAAGGCGGACCAGCTGGTCGCCGAAGGCGGCTAGTACATATCTTAATAAAATAAGATGTTTGTGTGTGTGTGTGTGTGGCGCGCATCCCGGGAAAACGGTAAGGCCTAGAAAGATGAAATTTGGTACACAGGTGTAGTTTTTGCTGAAGTTGTGCACCTCGGGCTTCGATTTTTGATATTTTAATTAGAAAAAAAGTTATTTAATGTTTTATGTGATTTTTAGCACTTTTTAGTACTTTTAACCTCACAGACCCCGAACCAATCGCGCCAGACAAATATTTTTGGTACTATAGTGTCGGAAATTTAATTTTAAATATGATGAACAAAAAAAATTTTGAAGATAGAGCAATTTTTGTATTTTTTATGAATTTTTGAAAAAACCTTTAATTTGCATGTTTTCCTGGGTTTTACGCTTTTCTAATATCATCCTGCGAGAAGTATCAAAGCCTCATTTCTGAAATTTAAGTTGGTAATAGTAAAAACATTTCGCCCTCTTCAGAAGAAAAAAGTTCTTAAAAATACGTAATAGTTTTTTTTTTTACAATTTTTTTAATGCTGAACACATCATGTCCTTTCACGCATCAGTCGAAAAAAGCGTTCTTCAATCTTTTATGCCTGTGACGTCACTACTTGGGTTTCGATTCGATATTTACGATGGAATCTTAATCACAAGCAATGTTAATCTTTTTTTTTTACTATATAGCTTACTTCTACATTTTCTGACGTGATGACCACGTGTTTTTTCGGCAGCGCTTGCTTTTTTTCTTTCCTTTTTTTTTTTTTGTTTTATTTAGGGATTGCATTTATTTCTTTTCCCCCCCCCCCCCAAGCTGGACCTTTCGCTGTATCTATATTACGTTACATTTCATAGTTGTGCGCATTTAATTCAATAAAAACAGCGAGATATTTTTTATCTTTGTCAAACGCTACTTTTTGCACACTACGGGGAATTTGAGCTTTTTTTTTTTTTTTTTGCTCTACTTAAATAAAAAAAAGCGGTTTTTTGAGTGTTCTTTGTTTTTATTGGGAAATGGGCGAGGAGGTCAAAATAAATAGAGATGGATAAGAAAATGTAGAGATAGATTGTAAAGGTAGATAGCCGCCGAAGGCGGCAATCTTGGTAGATAGCCGCCGAAGGCGGCAATCTTGGCGTAAAAATGTGAATGGCACAAAAAAAAGATAGAGATGGATTGATTAATACTGCTGCCAAATTTATTTAAACAACCGCCGAAGGCGGCAAACTTAAAGTAAAAAGGTAAATGACAAGTTAGCCAAACAGCCGCCGTAGGTGGGTGCTTGCACATTGGGTGTCAATGCCTCCCTCCCTCCCCCACATACACCATGACTTTGAAAAAACAATGCTTTCACATAAAGTTGAAGTGCTTTTTGTTATTTTTCGACAAAATTTGCATGAAGAGTACGTCGTTTGTGTCTCCCCTCCCCCTCCTTTAAAAATATTCCAAACAACGAAACTGGAGACAGATCTAGAAAATATTTTATTCAAATTATTAATGATATAGATAGATATAGATTGATTGACACCGCCACGAAATTTATTTAAGCAGCCGCCGAAGGCGGCAACATTGGTATAAAAACAAAACGAATGATAATACTGATTTATAGAGAAAAACATTGATTAATGTCGTCGCTAAATTGTTTAAGCAGCCACCGAAGGCGGCACCCCTGGCGTAAAAAGGCGAATGGCGTAAAAAGGCGGACCAGCTGGTCGCCGCAGGCGGCTAGTAAATAAATAAAAATTGGTTTATGCTCTGGCCAGGGCAACATTTTTCAATATGAAGTGCGGCCCTCAAGCTTATATAACATCGCATTATTGCTCAAGAGTTATTTTAATGCTCCAGATACAGTAAATATCCTCTCGATTCTGTGCTGAGACCAGTGGTTCGCAACCTGGGGGTAATCTCCCCCAGTGGGCGATCTGGCTCCTCAAGACGTTTATAAATTCGCGAGAGGCGATAAGGGGAGATGGGTATTCAAGAGGAAAAAATATATAATTTAAAAAGCTATCGGATATCGAAATTCAAAAGGAATACGAAACCGATTATTCAGAATTCATACAAGGAGCCTCTTGTTAAAAAAGGAAACGAATTAACGCTCAGAAGCTTCCTCTTCATCCCCTGGTGAACTTAAATCAAGACCAAAGAAATTATTTCAACATTCGTCGGCAATTTTGATATTCGTAAGGCAAATATTGATCATGTAAAACTGATTCAGTTTACTACCCTAAACAAATAAATGTTCATTGGCAGATAACGAGATTCATGGGCGTACCCAGTAAGTTCGGCCAGGGGCGGCAAATAGGGGGGTCAAGAGGGGGCGGTCGCACCCCCAAATTTTTTGAGCAGAATGATAGAAAATGGATGAATTCAATTTATGTAAGTCGGAAATCAATGTTCATTAGAGGAAATCTCGCTGGTTCAGTAACTATTTGATGAAACTCTACACATTCTCAGACTAGAAAAAGTGTTTTTCGTTATTTGGATGATGACTTAGAAATTCATGATAGAAAACTGATAGAGAACCATGGTTAATTTTAACTAAGAAAAAGAAGACATTGCCTCATATAGGCTAAATATTTCACACTTGTGTGCCCAGTGTAACGATGGTATGTACAATATGATAGGCCCGTGAAAATTGGTGTGGCTGCATGATTTTCACAAGAAAATTCCTTGATGTTTTACATTCACTTTTATGCTCATTTTTTTAATTTATATTTATTTAATGAGTGTTCATCGCTTTCTTTTGCTAGAAACACGTTTCAGCTGCTCAATACATTATAATGCTTTCATAGAAACTTCTTAAAAATGCATGTAATTATTGAATAAAAAAAGACATATCAACCAAATACCTTTTATGGGGCTCTATAATTATGCAATCGCGGAGTGAACAAGATAATTTTCAAGAGTTAAAACGATAAAAACATTTCTCTATGACTTCAAAGCAGTGACTTGACGACTAGAAGAATTATTGCAAAACGATTCTTTCAATGGTGAAAAAGCTCATGCCTTTTAGCATGTATGACTTCGTTTGAATTTTTATCCAATTTGTTTGCATCGGGAAAAGGTTTTTGAAAAATGCTTTACTCTACCAAAATCTATATCTTCAATCCGCTACTCGACTATTCAAACCACAGTTCAATCTACAATTGAAACTGAAAATAGATTTTTTATAGATGTATATTTGAATTAGTCGTGAATTTTTCAAAAAAAATTCTTCCTCCGAGCCAAGATTTGATGATAATTTTTCTGTATGGTTGGCTGGGATTACGGTTATTTGGATTGGATTTTGAAAACGAAAAATAAAATGTTTCAACTGTGAGTAAAACTTTTAGCATGAGGCAAGAAAAATTACAAGCAATATACCGACAGAATGGTTTTCACATCCAAAGACTGCAGTTTCGTCCTTGTTATGAACTCATCAGTCTGGAATAGTGAATAACAGAGCTGGAGGCAGATGATATCTCATTGAAGCTGGGAGCGCCGACGTGATTAGATTATTCAATGATGAAAAGTTTAAGCCCCTCACAGTTTTTGAAGTAGCCTGGGTGATTTTGAAGAGCAAGATATAAAAAGTGTTTTCATACATAACTTTGTGTTACTTCAATTATTTTTTAACTGTTACAATCAGTTCAGCTAGTAGAGAAAGATTTTTTTTATGCCTCAGGAGGTTAGAGAAATATTTTCGAAGCACAAAGGGGAAAAAGAAAAAAAAAACCTTTTCCATTTAGCTAAACTGGCAAAACAGCACGACATTGGGCACTGATAGATTAGTAACACGATTCCCCTCTTCCGAATCCCAAAAATCATGCATTATAACTTTTTCAAAAGGTATAAAAACTTTAGTAGCTAGATGTTTTGTATGATAACTTTTTAGTCAATGAACCAAAATTTTAATTGTTTCTAAACACTAATTTTATTCATACTAAACCAATTTTATGACAACTTCTTGTTAGCTAATGTGTGTTTGGTTTCGCTTTGGGGTTATACATATTTAAGAAACTCGACCCCCCAAATGAAGTGGTGAAATGCCGCCCCTGAGTTCGGCTGTAGTAAATTAGTCACTGAGTTAAAGTGTGTACATTTTCTTTGGCAAGGTGTCACCTCTCCCCCCCCCCCCAACAGCAAAGGTGCACCCCCTAAATATTGCGAAGACCCCCACCCCAAAAGCAAGAGCCGTCTCTCCCTCCAAAGAGAAAAATACCCCTCAAAACACTCCCACTCCAAAAGCTTCAATGGTGCAGTCTGCGCCATACCCCCCCCCCCAGGTAGGCACCCTTATTTGGGAGCCCATTGAAAAGGGAAAGTTATTGGCGTTTATTTGGGGTTCATATCGCTTTCATTTTAGAATTACATTGCTTCCAAAATCTTGTGGGGAGGAGAGGGGGGGAGGCAATAGACCAGTCCTCTAATTTTCAAACTAATGGGCCTGCCCAGGGATGGCCCGAACTTAAATTTTTGGGTGGGCGTAAACTTTCAATTTGCCGAAAAGTACTCCATTTTTTGCCGAATAATGATATTTTTATCGAACCGTCAGAAAAAATTGCCGAATAAAGGAAATTTTGGGAGGTCCTTCCATCGGGGCTGCCCTGGGCCTGCCCCCCCCCCCTTTCATGTTGAGCTGGATATGCACTTGACGAGATTCCTAAGCTGCCTAAAACAAAGTCATAATTTTTACTGATCGCCCTGGACCAATTAAAAACTGACATAGAATCAAGATTTGAAAACCCGACCTAATAGTTAGAAATTCTGGATTGAATTTCAGATTCATTTTCTTTTGGAGCTGTAAATAAACTTTATAACACTTTGCATGCAGAATTTTTAAAAAATCATTTTCGAGCACTACGGTTGAGAGTTAGCCTGAGTTAAGCTTATGGACCTTTACCCAAAAGAGGGAAAAAAATTGATCCGCTCCTCATGCCGTTCTGCCAACATCAGTAGAAAGCGAATTCATGTTATATATGTTGTTCAGCTACTCCGTCACAAAAAGTTGGACATATGCTTCAAAGCTGATTATTGCGCTTCTGAGAAACTTAAATAAAGCCTGTCATTCAAGCTTTAACTGAAATCCACGAAGCACAAATCAGTCAGTGAAAATTACGTAGTCGATATTTTCATTATTTTTCCCAGATCCGATTTAGAAAAGAAAATAACTTAATAAAAAAATTTTTTCCCGCTTTTGAAAAAAAAAAGTCGATGGCATTTTTGAACTACTTGAAAAAACGTACACTTCTTTTTCAAGTTTAAGTGTGATTGGATAAAATTCCTCTTTTTACATTTTACCTCAAATTAAAACTATTCATAAATATCGAGACTCACTAACGCTTATGGTTCTTTCAAGGAAAAGGGTGCATATTTGAGGCAGAGAGGGGCGATACTTGTGAGTCAACTTCTAAGATGGGGCATTGGGTCCAAAAAGGGTGGGAACCACTGTTATAGACCATAGAGGCACACTGTAAAAAAAATCCGGAAACGTTTCTGAGTATATCGTGCAGCTGTGGTTCATGAAAGTTTCAAAAACGTTTCTGAGTATTTCGGAATCCTCTTTCTGTAATGTCCAGAAACGTGTCTGAGTATTTCGGAATCCTCTTTCTGTAATTTTCAGAAACGTTTCTGAGTATTTCGGAATCCTCTTTCCGTAATTTCCAGAAATGTTTCTGAGTATTCTGTGCAGCTGTGGTTCATGAAAGTTTCGAAAACGTTTCCGAGTATTTCGGAATTCTCCAAACAATTTTCAAAAACGTTTCCGAGAATTTCGGAATCCTTTTTCCGTGATTTTTTCTAAAACATAATTCTTTATTATAGTATTGCATACCATATCAGTTTCAATTCTTTCATATCTAAGAGCAATAATACAAGCAATTTTAGAATTATTCGTGGAATTTTTTTTTTTTTTTGGAATTTCTAATGACAAATAGCATGGTTAACAGCATAACATATGCACAGTTATAAATTTTTGAAAAATTATGAAATAATCTAGTAGTTTTATTCCTAATCACAAAATCGTCGGGGAATTGGAGTGGGGGTACCTTCTGAAAAGTGGGGATTGTTTGTTAAACAATCTTAAACTTCAGTTTTTCTCTCAGTATTTTCAAGACAAAACTATCAACATATTGTATTTTTAATGCAGAACTTAAAAACATATCTTGTATCAAACTTGATAGCTTTTATCTTCGGATAAAATTTGACAGGACTTACCTACCCTTCGCGTTTCGGAATTCGTTCACCTCAAGTCAATTTCTCTGACGAACAAAGTGTACCGAAAAGTACCAACAGAGAAATTGATGAATTTAAATATGACACCAAGTCCCCCTGTTGGAACCATTCGGGTTGATTCTTCTGTTCTTGCCCTTTTCCAGCTCATCACAAATATAAATACTTATTCAAAATAGGTTACTGATTTTATTTTTACAGTGTGCGCAAAATGCATTATATATTTTATTTATTAAAACATTGAACTCTATTACATGATTATTCCATTTCATATATACGAGAATAACCCCTCCCCCACCATAAAAGTGATGGTGCACCCATAAAATGCTATGAAGCGCCCCCCCCCTTGAAAAAGCAACATCATATACATTATAAATCAAAGTATCACATACATTATAAATCAAAGTATCATATAAATTATAAGTCAAATACTTTAATATGGTGTAAAAATACAAAATTATTTTATTAAGTCTTTTTTTTTTCTTTTTTTTTTTTTTTTTTTTGCTTTTGGTAAAATTGAGGCTCGTAAAACGAAAAAAATGAAGACACTTTTAAATACATATATGTATCTATTTGTTAAATAAATTAATACACATTTAACTAATTTAAAGCGTTTCGCTAATGCAAATATTTAAAGAGATATCGTCATTTAGATAATACTGAAGCACTATGTTCCTAATTACAAGAGATAGTTTTTTTTTTTTACTTCATACAATCTAGGTACACTGTTTACAAGAGAATGAAAACATGCAACCTTAAAGACGAACTATCAAACCTGACAATTTGCATATTATAACATTTAATTCATAATGCTTGATACATAGCCAAATATTAACTGAGATTGACACATAAAAACAAAGTACACAATAACACATATTTAAATTTTTTTATAATCTTCAATTCATAAATTTTACAGAATAAAACTAGACACACTTGCACTTTAAATATGTGTTCTATGTAATGTAAAATATTTTCAAATTGCAATAGTTCACAACGAAAAAATAATACTGAAGAAAATAGTTTTTTTTTTAACGAGATTTATATGAACTAAATCTCTTTAAAGTAATAGAGTTGCAAAGCGACTTACCTATTCGTCGGCGGTGGTCTTTTGCAGGCTTTGGTCACCAAAAAGGTGATTTTTATGACAGAATAAAATTCTGCCAACAAAAATTACCCATTTGGTAGAAAGAAGAAAAGTATCCAAGAAAAAAGTAAATTACCTACACAAGTTATGCGACGCAATGAATTTACATGGCGTCCTCTCGGTAGTTATTTGGTTTTCAATTTCAGTTTGTATTCCTTCCGCGAGCATGCGTCGAGAATTTGCACTTCGTACTTAAAAATAAGTGACATAGCTTCAAATTGAATCTTATGACGATACATATGCAAGAAAATATAAGACTTTAGAATTATCTTCAGTGAATTCATGCGAGGAACAAAACTTCTACTAATCCCCTTGATGAGTGTTACTTTGCATACATGAGTCAGCACTTGTTTTCATTGCGTGCTTTCGAAAGTTTCAGTTTAGATTTGCTGCTGGACTATAAAATTGTGAGCTGCGCATGCGTCGACTCTTACTTTCTTGCTATACGGGAAACGTTTTTGATTATAGCAGAAAACTGCGGAGGGCGTACGAATCTGTGTATTACGGAAAACTTTTTTATATATTCAGAGAGTTTTCCGAGATTTTTTACAGTGCAGTGGCGCAGATTTAGGGGTCAAGCTCTTTTTCAGAACTTTGCATGGGCGCCCATATGCAAAATTGTAAGGGGGGTCTCAGATATTTTAAGCATGGTTTAGCAGGAAATTTTCCCCATGGAGGCAGATTTCAGGACAGATTAGAGTCATTATAATTTGACATTTTTAATTACTTATCCATTAATGGCTGGCGAAGAAATATTTTTATATTTTTGGGAAGAAAAAAGTACTAAAAGCAAGTTCTAATTTCTAAGGAGGGGGGGGGGCTCGAAGCCCCCCTTGCCCCCTATATGGGCGCCCTTGAAACTTTGATTTTAAATCAATACCGATCCTAATACAGTAGCTTTTCTTCAGATAAGGACTTTTTTTAACATCTCCGCTAAAGGTACATGCTGGCTGTGATAGTACGTAGAGATAATAATGCTTCCACCCAAGTTCTAAGCAAAATGCTTGAATATTGCTTTTTTTTTTTTAATCTGTAACTGTAGGATTCTTTTTTCAAAGCTGTTAATTACCGTTGTGTGCCCGCGTGAACTGCCTTAAATGGTTGCATTACTAATGTACCTGAGTCAACTTCAATGCTTGATGTCACATCCAAGCACATAAAAAATTCATCATCAACAGAGAAAAGCTCAAATAAATAGGCAAGAAATGCGTCTCAGAGACAGCTGTGATTAAGTTGGAGATTTTCCAACCCAAGTTGTTTTCTCGTCAGAGAGCGGCAGATAATATGAACCGCTTGAATAATTCATGAAAATTTGAATCTTAAAACTGTGCAGAAAACGAAAACTTGCCTTTTAAGCCGGAAAAACCAACTAACATGCGTTCGATTTTGATTAACGCTATTGAAATCGTTAATGTCACGAGTGATTTATTAAAAACAAATGCAAATTTAAAGTTTTTGTTTGTGTCAAAACTTTAGCTTGTATTACTTTTCATGACAGTATTTTTAAACTTTTTTCCAGGGAACAACTTTTAAGTACACAGCGAACATTTTAAAACTTGTTCTGTCGTAAAGAGCAGAAAAGTTCATTAATTTAGTATTATAACTAGCCGCTTTTGGCGACTGCTTCGACCTCGCTGTCTATGGCACGAGTGATCGTGTAATTCACTTACTGCAGGCTGGTGTGTAACGCCATCAGGGACTTTGCCCCCTTCTTGCTACCTGCGGTGGACACATTGGCGAAATTTCCTTGTTCTGCAAAATTTGTCTCATTATTCGGCAAAAGACAGTATTGCAATATTACAAAAGCCTAATGCATCTTTTCAGTAGATGTAGGTGTTTGTGTATACTCGTATTACATCATTCAGTAAATTGAGAATTCCCCAGCCATCCCAAAAATTTTAGTTCGGGGCGCGCCCTCGCAAAAGTGGACATCAACTCAAATTTTTTGCAACGCATTATAGATTTTATTTGAAGAGATGTTCATGTAAATAAGTATGGCCTACCTCCATATTTTCTCCTTTTCTACATAAATAAAGATTTAATTTAGGCCACTTTTCCATCACACATAAACATTTAAAATTATATGCATCATCAGTAGGATATCTTACTATTATTCCCGGGTTTCGATGTCTTACTGTTGCTCTGAGGCAACGATATAAGTATTTCTTTATTTTCTTCTCCCTATTGGCATTGATCTTTCTCATATTTAACTATTTATGTAATTAAACAGTTGTGCCCATTGGAAGAGAAGGGGGCGTCATGGCGCAGAATGCGCCGTTCAATTTTTTAAGGGGATTTATAGGGGTTTGAAGAGTCTTGATCTTGGGAGGGATACTTCGTAGCGTTTGAGGAGGTTACACCATTGTCCTTAATGGGGGGGGGGTACCTGGATTAGATATGAGATAGATTGTTGCCAACTGAGAGAAGAATTAAAGAAACTTTTTTTTAACTGCATTTTTTTTTTAACTTAAAAACAGCAAATGCAAACTTTAAAATTCATTTTATTAAAGGTCGTAACTTATATAGGATAATTAATCAACTTTTAACATAATGAGTAATTTTTAGAAAACAAAAACATTATTCTGTTATTCGGTTCTACGTCATTTCAAGCAGAAAAGGACTTAAAATTCAGCAGTTTAACCACCACCACTCAGACTCAACTTGCATCAATAACCTCCTTTGTTTCGGCTCCATATTTTATCGCATTTCCTCGTCTATTCAATCTCATCAAGTGAAATGTGGTCATTGTCTTTCTCACGACAAACACTCAGCTACTCTCTTATTGCCAACGCATTTCCGTTTATCCTAAAGAAATAAATATGAAGATTGGAAAGCGCTTGGTCACACCACAATCGTCCGACTTCTTCGTCACCTGTAGTTTTGGGATTTTTCAGGAAATTTCACAACTCCGCCAGATTGGCTGAGATATTTGATTTTTTTTACTGCCATTTTTAGGTACACACGTGCTTAATGTACGCGTTACTTTTCCCATAACATATCTTTTTCGTTTTGTGTCGTTTAGGGAAAACTTGAACCTTGAACCAGTGAGTTAATTAACTTCACAAAATTTCACAGCTTTTATTATGCAGTAGAACATTGGTGCCCACCCTTTTTCTACTCGAGGACATTGCTTCAAATTAAAGTGATTCTCGCGGGCTATAGCACATATAAAATTTTAAAATATTTTAAATTTTCTTAAATAACATGGGAAAGTATGGAAAAGGAAAACAAACGACTTAGAACTTTGTGTATTGCTAACGTTCAATTTTGAATTAAAAACCGGGTAGAATCCGTCGCCTTAAACCAGAAAATATCGTTGAAAGTTAAAAAATATATTAATCCACTTCTGTGGTGAATTCAAGCAGCGTTTGGCACAAAATTCGTAACACATCCACAAGAAGTAATTATAATGAAGGTAAACATTAGCAAAATCGAGTTACTTCTTTCTTCTAGTTTTGTTACATTTTTGAAAATTTTATACATGAGGAAAAAAAAATAAGTGAGATAAAATTCATTCTCGAAGTTCATACGAACTCCTTTAATAACAGTTACAAACTTTTGCTCAGCAATTATAAATATGAATATCGCCTTGATCATTGGGGGAAAATACCTATCATCATTATTATTATTTTGTTATTATTAATGATGTTGTTATTATTATTTTTTATTGTTATTATTATTATTACTATTTTGTTATTATTATTATCGTTACAGCACTACGAGCTGACTGGGATCAAAGGGCATTGGAGAGCGACAAATTTGGAGAATCCAGCGTTTGAATGCAGTACGGTAATGCAAACAATTCATCATCAATAGATCAAAATAAAAACACTCACAATACAATCACAATTTTGTTCTTGCCCTCTTAATTTGAATTGCGTCAATATCAACATTTTTTTTCCTCGTCTGCAAATTTGATCCGGATTATCCGGTGGTCTTTATCAACGAGGGCCGGATAAGCAAAGTTTGACTGCATTTTTTTTTTTTTTTTGTAATCTTAATTGTAAATTTAAATAAAACCTCGATAATTCAAGGACGACTGTTAATTTGTGATTACATAACTCCGTCTAGGGTAAGACTAATACTTTATTTCAATGACGTAATCTAGCATTGGGTTGACGAAATGGATTATGTTCGAAAAAAATAAGAAATAATTTAAATAAATGAAAACGAAAAAAAAAAAAGGAAACGGAAGAACATAAAGCATAGAGGAAAAAAGCAGGCAATCATAGTAGTTGAAACGAATAATTCATTGAACTTAATGCGATAAAAAATGCTTTAAAAAATTGATGTCTCACTTTTAGAGACCCATTAAAAATTTCTATGGGATAAATTAGCAGCTAATTTGACAGGAAGAGACAATCAACGGAAAATATTTTTAGAAAGTATAATACATTTTTCAACTCAGATCAACACAGCTAACCAATTTATTGGGTGTTTCAAATCATTTATTGTAATCAGCAGTACAGTCGACTCCATCTACAACGCGATTCAACTTACGCGAAAGGCCTATAACGCGAGTTTTTCGCGAGTAATGAATTTTAGAGCTAACGCGAATTCCTCGTCGACAGCACGAATTTTTTTGGTAAGAAGCATCGGCTTTGTTATTGGCTATTGAATATTGATTTCATGAAACGTTATTACATCTCTTTAGCATCACTGACAGCGAAAGTTCTCACACCAAATTAGTCTACGCAACGGTTGTTAGTGCATCAAATAACCTCAAATCACTCAGCATCTTTTATTCATTTTATTTTCATTCCAATTATTAAAGTAGATGAAATATAAGGACACCTTAGTGCGCTGTTTCATCCAAAGTTTGAAGATGGGAAGAAAAAGAAAGTTTCTGCTGAAAAAAAAAGGTTAAGATTATCGATATGCTTGAAAAACTACCACACGTCGACAGTAACACGACGATAAGTATGAGTGAATCTTCCATACGTACAATTAAAAGTCAAAACGAAAAATTATCTGTAAAAGTTCAGAATTTATTTCAGCATTGAAGCTTGCAGAGTTGTGTCTAAGCAAAGCAAATATATTATGAAAATGGAAGCTGCTCTTGTACTGTGGATTAGCGATCAAGAAGAGAGGCTGTTGCGTAAATGGAAACGTTATAAAAGAAAAGACGAAGCAAATTTATTTATTAAAAAAATAATAACGATCTGATCATCGAGCATAGATCATCAACATCTTTATTTTTCAACACATGAATATTATTAATGTATCTACTGTACAGTACTATTATAGTGAAGCTTTTATTATTGCTACATAATGTGCGTGTCGCGTTGTTTTATTTTATATCCTTCCCTCCCATTGATCATTCATTTTGTTTATCTTAAAGTATTCTATGTTCAATAAATTGACTTTTTTTATTTTTAAAAACAGTAGAAGTTCAGCTCTTTAGTAAGAAACTGTAATGTATAGTTAGCTTATAGAAATGCTTTAAAGCAGTTTAAGAGGTGTTTAACTGTGTCTAAAAGAATTTGTTATGTTACTAAAAACATTGTATCAGTACATTTTTCTACAACGCGAATTTTCGACTTATGCAAGGAGTCTTGGAACACATCCCTCGCGTAAGTCGAGACTCGACTGCATACGTATTTTTTGTCGATTATATTTTTTGAGTTGCGATCGAGAAATTTTATTCTTGGAGCAAAAATTTTCTAAAAACCTTCGAGTCAATTGCAATCATCTCTATCCAATATAGTCCGTGGAGTTTGTGACAAAAATACCCAAAACATTTCACTTCCGGATACCAGTCTGAAATTTTGCACAGTGCTTATATACATATTTAAGAACAAAAATCCGCCGGGAGGCATTTGATCAGAGGTCATGAACCCCCTGTGATGACGTCATCAAAATGGCCGCCTTATTAAGAAAAGTGCGTTCGTTTAACTGCTTAGAACTCTATTATGGATCTTAATATTGCGATATTAAAGTATATCATTTAAAAGCACTTTAAAAGAGCTATTTAATAGTGATTGACTTTTTTTCCTATCACAAATAGTTTAAGAGTTATTACAAATAACGTCATCAAAATGGCCGCCTGAAAAGGTAAGTACGTACGTTTAACTGCTTCGAACTACATTACAGATCTTTATATTGTGATATGAATGCATATCATCTGAAAGAGCTTTAAAAGAGCTATTTAATAGATATTGATTTTTCCTCCTAAGACAAGTAGTTTTAGAGTTATTAGAATTTCCGTCATTAAAATGGCCGTCGCGAAAAGGTGAAAAGTTTCGTTTAACTGCTCAAAATGCCATTAGAAATCATTCTTCTGTAAAAAATAGCTACACTAATTAAAATCTCTAAAATAAACTATAAAAATATGCATTTGTTCTCCCCCTCCCCCTTAGTAAAGAGTTTAAAAAATTTCACTGCAATAACGTAACTGCATAGGGCGGGAGGTGGGGGGGGGGGCATTCTCATTGAATTGTTCCAACTGTTCCGCCACATCTAACCCGCACTGAAACTTTTAATTAAAAATTCCTTACCGGATTCAATACACATATGTATTGTCACATAATAATTCACTTCTCCTGCAAGTGCGAACGTCAGCCGTCTCGCGGCAAGAATCAGAACTACTACTCGATTTTTTACCACCAATAAGCTGTAACTTTGGATTGCAGTCCACCTATCTCGTTTCTTTCCAGTTCTGCTGTTCTCAGCAATAATTAATTCCATAGTGATATGTTTATTATTCAGATATAATTTTCAATAACTGAATACTTGACTGGTTAATGCTGTAGCAAATAATATCAAATAAAGATCAGTCATATAATTCTGTTACAGTTTGAAATCGATAACTTCAATTGTTGGTTCCATCTATCATTAAAATTTTCATATAGCTTGTATTCATTTCTTTATGTCCTTTTCAATAAACAAAACGTATTTAAAACTCGTAATATTTTTTAGAATAAATGTTTCTCCTTTATTTGGTCCATGTGACCTCAAAATACTAACCTAGCTTGCTATCATTTCTTTCATGTGCTTTTGAAAAAGTAAAATATTTAATGAATTAAGTGTTTGTAATCTGGGTCCCATCTACGCCCTGCTAAAATCTATTCAGTGGCCTATGCTGAATGAGTATGGCGAAGATAAAATGTTGGTCATGTCAGGTGGTCTCCACATAGAAATGGCTGTTTCATCTGCAATAGGTACATGTCTTGAAGGAAGTGGATGAACTGAACTTCTAGTAGAAGCTCATGTAACAACATCGGGAAGAGTAGAAAGAACACTAAAAGTTTCGCATATGAAGAGAAGTTCGATAAGCTCACGACTTTGCAGTAACTACTCTCCAAGTTCTGTTAGAGAAAGCGTATCAAAATCGAAAAGATACAGAGGAAACATTTACAGACTGGGTTAAGCGAAGATCAGAAGAATTGTCTTAGTTTAAGTACTGGAAGATCACCATGGAGCTAGAATGTATATTTTTAAATCTGGTGCGCACTATTCGTCAAGGGAATTTCTCAGATTTTACTGTCCCTCTTGAGAACATATGTCCATGGATGTTTGTTCTTGATCATACAAGTTATGCCCGATGGCCTTCAGTATTTCTGTTCAATTTGAAGCAGTTACCAGAGATGCATCCAGCTATTTTTCAGGAGTTTCATAGGGGAAATTTATCTGGCTCCAAAACTGAGAGGAAATTTTCCAGGATGGCACACGACCATTTGCATGAGCAAAACAACAAATTGATTTAAAAATCATCAACTAATCTATCACGTTTAAGTCATGAGGCGTCATTAATACAGTGGATGGTTGCTGGACCGGAAGTTGTGCGCATGATTGGGGAGTTTGAAGAAAATCAGAGCCTGAAGTCTGACGTCAATACTGAAAAGCTAGATACTAGATACATGAAGATACTAGAAGCTTTTGTATTCGGTATGAAACTCATGTTTCCAGCCTAGTTGAAACATTTGAAGAACACGGGAATCTTTTCGAAGATGACGATTTAACTACAGTAAATAGCAACAAAATTGTTCTCTCGGAAAAAAGTGCCATTTCTGTGATGTCAGCGCAAGCCAATTCAATTCATTTGTAGAAGATCGCTTAGTGTTAAGAAAATTATCCATACATGATGTTATTAAAAGAAACAATCTCCTCTTGATGGGCAGAGAAATATATCTGTTCAGTCCAAAGACAAGCAAAATATTGTTGATTTGAGGAGGGGCAGCACTCTTTTTACTAAGCTATATGTTGCCTGCCAAGCAATTCAAATAGATGTAAAAGAATTTTTTCTCATGAAAACAGCTCGTGTCCACCTTCTATATCCAAGTTTGGCAAATTTAGGAAACCAAGAAAAAAGTCCGACGTAGTTTCTTGTATCGTCCAATCAACTGGACTGGTTTTGACAGCTATTCCGGAAGCAATTGTTCCTTTATGGGGCTGCACTGATTCCATGCTTGTTCCTCAGTCTTCTGGAACTGTCCAACAAAATTGCGATCAGATTGTGAATATTAATGAGACTAAAAAGCGTTTATAGGGTAGATTTAGTTTTTGACTGGTATTCAAAAGGAAGTTTGAAAAGCGACACGAGACAATAGAGATGATCTGGACCAAGAATGAGTATTAAATCCAATGTTTTGATGCCAAAGTCATTTACTAAATTTCTTGCGAAAGATGAAAATACAGAGGAGCTTTTTGAATTGTTGGCAGAAAATCTCGTGAAGATGGATCTACCAGATGAGAAGCAGGTTGTATGCTCCTGCAAAGACACTGCAATTGCTTGAGTCAAGAACAGTTTTGAAACCATGCCTCCCGTATTTCATGAAGAAGCCGATGCGAGGCTATTCCTTTATGTGCAGCATGAATACTCGAAATACTCAGGTCATGCAAAGATCACCGTGAAAACTCTTGACAGTGATGATGTAGTGATTGCTATGTTTCGAGTTCCGAAACTGCAAGAGCTATGGGTGGAGTATGGAAGTGGAAAATATCTGCGGTATCTTCCCATCTACGTTTTGCACCGTAAAGTTCCACAAGGTGTTCCAGATCTTCTGCCTTTTTCCCGTGCCTTTACATGAGCACACGGTGTCTAGTTTTATCAGCATTGGTAAAGCTAGGTACTGCATGGAAAATGTGGATGGCAATTAGAGATGTTGACAAAGCTTTTTTTTGCACTATACTAAAGTACCCGAGAGCATCAATGAAGACGATGAGCATTTCCTACTTATTCAGCGCTTCGAAGTCCTGACGAATCATTCATCAAGCTCAATGGAAACAGCAAATGAGGCTAGGGAATTTTCTTCACCCAGTAAAACAGACCAGTTGACTGTATTCCACCTTCTAGCAATGATCTTCTGCATCACCTTAAGAGAGCAATATTACAGTGTTTACCGTGGACAAAATGTCTTCAGCAAAATTTTTAGCTCTTGGATCCCTATCAGTGGTGATGGGTAAAAATTGGTGAAGAGTTTGAACCTCTTTGGTATGCACACCCCGAAATAACAATGGAGAAAATTCAGGAACTTATATCAGGCAAGTGCAAAGAGATGTCTACACGCTGTCGATGCGTCAAATCAGATCTGAATTGTACACTTCTTTGTAGTTGTGAGGGTTAGTGTAATACGTAAAACGTTCTTTACAAACACTTATTGCGGTTTTTGTTGTAACAGGTATTTTTTCTTTGTATTAAAACATGTAATTTTCGTCTATTTGTCTTATATGTTTAAAATGTAAACATTTTAACAAAATTGTTTTATTGCACGATAGCATTAATAATTAAGTTCTCGATCCATTTGGGGCGGTGACTTTGATTATTTCTGCATTTTAACCTTTCTTTCATTCAATATAAAAGTAATATACTGACATAAAATGTTAAAACATGAAATACAAATTTAAATTTAGTGAAATTGGAAAGGTTCTTTTATAATGCAGGTATAACAGTAAAAATTTTACTCCAATATCGCAGAATACAGGAAAGTCAGTTTTCCTACCAATTTTCACGTTGATATTGTAATAATAATTAAACTATTTGTTTTCTTTACTAATAATAAAGCTCAAAGTTTGTCGGGATATCTGTCCAGATGTCTCTCTGTGACGAGCATAGCACCTAAACCGTTCGGCATATTTTCCCGAAACTTGGCACAGAATTAAATTGTAACATGGGGGTGTGCACCTCGAAGCGATTTTTCGAAAATTCGATTTTGTTCTTTTTCTATTTCAATTTTAAGAATATTTTACCGAGGAAATTATCATAACGTGGACGAGTAAATTACAAAATTATCGTAACGTGGAACCGTAACATGAAGCAACTGTTGAAAAGGCCAGGGCCACCCAGGGCTGTCGTGCACCTGAGGAAGGAAGGAAGGAACCGTAAAATGGCCAAGCAAATTGAGGAAAAATTCATCATCCATTGTTTGTAAATATACAGGCGAATCAAATGAACTTTTAATTTTTCTACTACGAGCAAAGCCGTGCGGGTACCGTTAGTAGAAAATATATTTAAGCGCTGTTGAAGAGCCTTTTTAAACGGCTTTCAGATAATGTATTTGAATTTTACAAAATTATGACCAATTATGTAGTTCTAAGCAGTTAAACCAACATGCTAACCAATACATGGCGGCCATTTTGATGACGTCACCACAGGGAGGTCTTGACCTCCAATCAATTGCCTCCCGGCGTTTTTTTGCTCTCTTATATGAATATAAGTGCTGTACAAAATTTCATACTGGTATCCGGAAGTGAAATGTTTTTGCACAAACTCCACCGACTAATAATTCAATGGCGTTCCTGGCATTCGTGACACCCGGTGTGGCAATTTGGGATGTCACCCCCCCGTTCAGACGCAAAAAAGGGGGGGGGGTCTATAGTTTTCCTGAAGACATGAAATTCATACATATTTCAGAAACAACTACATTTGTGCCACAACAAAAAATATATATCAGCATGTAATAAAAAATGTTTTTCATTCTTCTGCTTGTGTCATTTATTATTATCAATAGGTTCATAAATAGTTACCACTTATTCACAGCATTGAGAATTAACCACCCTCTAAAACACTTTTAAAATCAGCTAAAACTGTGTACCCTTTTGAGTACCTGTGATACGGGGGGGGGGGTGGAGATCACAGTGTCCCGGTTGAACATTTCAGAAATCTGATATGAGTAACGAGCAAATGTGTAAGTTTCTAAACGGAAACATGTCCTACTTGTTGCCTCCGTTTTATCAGCGAAAGGCAATACGTCGCTCTACGATATATTTACATTTCAAAGAGTGTCGTATAAATAAAGAAAGAAACGAGCAAAAATAAATACGAGATATGCTATCAGCAAAAGGAAACACAGATTGCTTGGTTGTTGAAAAGAGGTGAGAAAAAACACTTGAACGAGTTTGTTGTAAATACCGTAATCGAAGGCTTGATGAAGAAATCACGGTTAACTTTAGCTCATATTACAGAGGAAGGTTGGGAGAAATAGAAACAAAATCTCAATAGTTAATTTTCCACTTCCCCTTGGATTCTTGGAGTGAAATAATTTTGTGCCCTATACACAAGATAATACTTTCCTTGACAGGCCCCTAATTTCGAATTTTCCGGGGGGGGGGTGCGAGGATAGGTGTGTATTCAATTCAAATTTTATCGGAAAAAAAGAAAAACCACGCCCATTTTTATGTAAAAAGATTAATTTTTCAGGAGGGAGGATTGACTCTTTAAATCCCCCCCTTTAAATGATGGGCCTTCCCCGAGAGAAACTAGGTATCAAAATTTGATTTTATGACTATTTGTTAGCGAATGAAATCTATAAATAGGGCAAATTAACCTGGCAGCATTGTGAAGACTACACAGATCCTAATCTAAGCATTACGGCGCTGCCTGGCTAGGTTTGCCCCAACTATAGTTTCCATTTGTTCCAGGCACTATGCAATTTTACTTTCCGCCGTTTCATATTGCGGTTTCACACTTTTTTGAAAAAATGAAAAAAGCTTTCTGGCAGTTATATCAATGTAACTGCTGTTGACAGGAGGGTTCTGTTTTTTCCAAACACTTCCGTTATGTCAAAAACGGTTTTTTTCTTTTTCTTTTTTTTTTACAGTGTATGCTGGAGATAAATGGAAACTGATTCAATTTTCGAATTTTGCCAGGGGAGCGCATTATATGTGAGTCGTTAATTGTTCGAAGCCAGGGAGGGAGGGGGGCAATTGAACCCCCCTTGATCTTCTAAATGATGGACCTGGTACCGTTACTGAAACTGCGGCCTATACGTGGCATGTGATCTGCTGAATCCTCAAAGCGTAATCTGAAGTCATTTAAAAAGAAAAATCTCACAGCAATTTAAATTATGCGATAACTTTTCGTAACATTCAGGAAAGTAAAGTTCATATCGAGATCTAATCTTCCAAAAATATCATAGAATGACAAGCTTAATTGTTTCCATGTGCACCAGAATTACTGCCATGCTAAGCGCAAAAGTCGTATCTGCAGCTGAGTTCAAAAGGAGAAAATGCCGTTTAATGTTTTGCGCCACCATGTATATGATTCAGATGCAACTTTTTTCACAATTTTTCAAAACATATTTCGCATTGACAATTTAAATGATCACAAAACGTTGCATTCAGGTGAAATATGTGACAAAGAACCACTTGGTGACTGTAACTCAATTTTGATGAAAAGTGCAGGTACGACTTTTTCTTGCTTAACCCGGCAGAATACAGCTCGTATGGGGTTCAATGGAAATACGTATATCACACATAACAAATGGCAGATGTAATTCAAAATTAAATGCTTATAGTAAATTTCCACATGACAAATAAAGCTAGCTGAAACCGGAGACTTCGCGTTTGCAGATCTGTCAAAGAGCTGTTCTCGCCTCTTCGGGGGATAGAGTTCATGAAATTGTGACAAGGGGGAGGGAGAAGTAATAATCAAGGTGATATGGCGCATTTTTTCACAAGAATTTCCTTATGAAAAATAGTGTGCTATGTGACAAAAGGAGGGAAGGCAGGGAAGTGTGACACTTTTTGACAAAGAGGGGGAGGGGGTCAAAATTGGTGAAAAAAAGTGAAATCATTCATCGAAAGCCCCTAGAGGAAAATGTTAGAGTTTAAATTATAAATTCTATAGTAAACAACTCTTTTCGCAGCGTGATCTTCAAGCAACAATGACGCCTACTCAGTTGTTTGGAAACATGCGATTTCAGAATCCTTCCTATGTTGCCGGGTCTTCACTCACCAATAGTTCCGTTTCCGATTCCGAGTCACAACTGACTACAACTGTATTTATGTCGAGGACTGCATGCTAAGTGCCTTGCCTCCATTATTTTTTAGACCGATAGATGGCAGCATCATCACCGGATCAAACAGTTAATGAGAATTTAGAACTAGTCCAGGAGCTAATAGCTACCTGGTGCTCGCACCCCCAGAGGTATCATTTCACTTGGAGGACATTGAGACCACGATTATATTTAACGTCGCCCAGTCCCCTTTAATGACGACGGTGGATCTTCGACCACCAAGGTTCGAACTCAGGACCCTCCGGCCCCGAATCCGACACTCTACCGATCGGGCTACCACGGCTCTATACCAATAGTTCAGTATCAAAAATCTCCACAAGTGTGTTGACACAGCTTGTTCCCATTCATCTCTTGTTCCCATTTACAACATGTTTCAACTTACTCTAACTGACCCGAAATTAGTTTGAAACATCGTCTGAAAATTTTAGTACTGTCTCTGTTTTCAGGGTTTTTAGTTTGATTTGCAAATATAAAAATGGCTGTATGTGTGTGGTGTCCCTTAAAGAAATCCAGTTTACGTCGGATTTTTGCCAAATTTGCCACAGAGGTCCTTTGATGCACAGAAATTCACATAAGAGGGTTGGGGGAGGGGGTTCTTCCCTTTAGGGGCACCAGAAAATCCGTGAAACGAAATTTTAAATCCTATTAGAAACAATTACTAAATTTTTGGATTAAAAAAAAAAGTCTAATGGGAAATTTCGAGCAATATAATTGCTCTTTTCTAGACGTTGACTCAAAATTTTACTTTTTTTCCTTTTATATTTCAGCCTGATTGTTGAACACTTGACACAACTTTTATTTTCGAAGTAGACCGCACAAGGCAGCAAATGTGTAATGCTATCCTAGTTCAAGCCACGAAAGTATGTTTGTTGAGTGAGTCAACTATGGAATTGTAAACGCGGGACACATGAATTCGTCTAGAAATAAAAATATCTTGCTACTTTACTTTTATTACTTTACGCTTTAATTTTAAAGAAGGAAAGCTATTAATGAAGATGATTTCACCATGCACGCGAACAATAATTCATGTCATCCCATTATTTCGGGCGTTGCGAAAGACTATTTTGAAAGATCCGTGTCTGGAAAGTTATTAGCAGTTATAACCAGCGTTGCGGAGCAGGGAACAATATGACCTAGGGGGTCATGGCGCAGAATGCGCCATTGAAATTTTTAAGCGAGGGGGGGGGGGGGTTAAGGGGTATTTTTTTACTTTGGTTGGAGAACTCTTGCTTTTGGGGTGGGTGGGTCTTCGCGATATTTGGGGAGGGGTACGCCCTTTCTCTTAGGGGAAGGCACCCCTACTGCAGAGTGACTCGGAGATAAATTGACTGACTCCGACTCTTTTACGTCAAAATCAATCCAACTCCGACTGCTATTCTGTAGCCATGGCAGACTCTGAGGCAAAATGATCGACCCGACTCCTAAAAGCTTAAAAACCTCCGACCCCGACTCCTAACTGAGATTTCTTTACTCCAAAATCGGTATAACTCAAACTCTACGACTACAAATCCTACTCCGCAATCCTGGTTATAATAACAACGGTAAGAAAGATCAAATTGACCACTCGATAAACCAATCCTGTTGTTGGGGGATAATATCAGTGAAAATAAAACCATAGGCATGTTTGATCACCCCTGTTTTGGAATGCAAACATTTCATGGAAGTCTCTAATCTTCTTGATTAATAAAACACTTATAACACACGCAATTTCTATCTTGATTTTTTGAAGCAGTCTTTAAAATTAAAAAACACATTTTTAATATTTTATTTAGAATTTGCATACTACGTCGAAAGATTAAAATTTTGGTAAATTGTTTCTTTTACGTATTTTTGAGTGGCTGTATGGTGAAAAGATATTATGGACGGAAGAACTTTTGCAACGTCTTAGAAATAGCGTATTTTTCTTACGTTTGAAAGAGTAATTATTCTAAAATCTTTGAAGTCTGCAGACGGAATTCCATTTTTTGTTCAGCAATCGGGAATTGCTTGTTGTTCTAACTTGACCGTTTTATTCGTTCGTCCGTCCTTTGATTTTATTTAAAAAATATTTTAAGTTGAAAAAAATAATTTTCTTATTCAATGAAAATGAATGACTTTTGAATGTTTTACTATTTTCAAGTCAGCACTAATATAAATAAATGCGACAATATGCAAAATAAAAAATAGTTATAAAAACTACAATCAATTTAACCCTACATTCAAATGATTACATCCAAACTATATTACACAGCGTTTCGGAAATGCTAGTAGCACAGAAAGGTTTTTTTGTCTTTGAAAGTCTGATGCATTTCTAAAAAAAGATTTTCTCAGATAGTCAGATATTATGCTTTTCCAAGCGAAAATATAAAGTGCTTCCGCTTTGACAAATGATTGCATTCTTCTTAACTTGTCAGCTATGCTTTATCGATGCAAGGAAAAAAAAAGGAAGTTTTCTGGCTTTTTTACGAAACTACGAAACAATTTCCTTCGCAAGGCTTCGGAGACGGAGAGGAAATGATCGACTCCCACTCCCCTGGAATCTTAGAGCCTTCTACTCAACACTCCAACTCTTTTGCCCTAAGTCAACCCTACACCGACTCCGCAGTCATGTTTATTCGACGTTCGTTTTACTCCAGCGGGGTGGGGGGGGGGGGGGAAGGAAAATTTTAGTAGGAGACAAATATTTAAAAAAAACTGTGACCTACTTCCCCCAATTAATTCTAATTTGAATTCCGAAACTTTGAATTCAAATTATGTTTTTCGCAATCACGATTTGCAATAAGACCCTACTGATTAGAGTTATTGTTTCTAGAAACGGCTCCCCCCCCCCAAGCATGTCCATCCTCCTGTGTGGTTACGTGTGTATAGTTGTGTGTGTAGGCTTAAGTGTGTGCACGTAGGCGTGTGTATGTGTGTAAAGGCGTGCGCACGTAGGGGAGTGTATATGACCATGCGTGTGTAGGACATGAACGCCACCGCCCAGCAAAAGTGGATTCCGGTGGACAGTGCTCAGGACCAGCCGCGCCGCCGCCGGTGGACGGTGGTGCTGCAGCCCTGGTCCAAGCTGAAAAAGGAACCGTAACGTCAAGGACAGTCAAATGAAAGCAATAAGCAATCGTGATTGCTCAAAAAAAAAAAAAAAAATACTAATATGTATTTCTTAATATAATATAAGAATTAATGATACTTCAGCCAATGAAGTAATGAAGTTACAATTTTGTGACATAGAAAAATTGATTGAATTTCTGGATCTAATGCAGTCAGGGGCGCGCCTCGAAATTTTTAGGAGAGTGGAAGGTCTCAATTTGGCGAATGGAGCTCCAAATTCTGCCGAATGGTGACAATTTTGCTGCATAAAAATCCAAATTCTGTCGAATGATGATAGTTTTGCCTTATCGTCAAACAAAATGTGCCGAGTAAGGACATTTTTGGTAGGTCAGAATGACCTTCCGTGATCTCCCATCGGGGCTCCCCTGAATGCAGTTTGCATTAGATTAAAAAAAATTTATGTCTCGTCCTATAGAGAGGTATTCCGTACCTCTTGTTGGGAGGTGCCAATCGTGCCATCCATAGCTCTTGAGGAGGAGGGGGAGGGGAGAATGGGCACCACTATTTAATCCCTCGCTTTGTAATTTCTCCAAGCCTTAGAAGGTTGCCAGATTAAAACAGACATATCGTTGGTTTTAACTTGAACAACGAAGCATCTTGGGCACTTTATGTTTGGCTAATCCAGGGGTGCACACCTAAGGGGAAGAGGGGTCATGGCGCAGACTGCGCCATTGAATTTTTTAGGAGGTTTGTTTTAAGGGGTATTTTTCTCATATTTTTCGGGGGGGGGGGGCGCCTTGCCCTTAGGACAGGAGGGGGCACCCTTGGACTAAGTTCAGCTTTCCGAGCACGAAGTTACATTTTTAAAATTGCTTTTCTCTTTTTTTTCCTGGGAAGCGGTGATGCAAATAATAATTTTAAATTCTATTGAGTCATCAAAAAAATTTTATTTGTGGTTTGAATGAAACCGATTTCTCTTTTTTAACATAACTTAGAAAAAGCATTTCAGTTTATTGTGATACAAATTCATCGGAGATCAAATCTCCACGATATGAATTCATCACTTACTTTATGTAAAAAGATAATACTCACCATATTTTATGGTTTCTAGAATATTTTTTTTTTCTTTTATAGTTTTAAAAATATACATATACCTATAACTAAAGTTATTTTGATCACATGATACGTATATTCGTATTTATTAAGGTCATTTAAATTACAAAAGGGAGAAAACTTTAAAATGTGAATCGGTAATTTTTGAAAGTCAACTGAATGCATACGGAATAGAGTTGGACCCTCCCCCCCTCCCATTGAGTTGGTGTTCATATAATCAAAAAAATAGTCATCATTTTTTCGGTTTTTTTAAAAGACAATCCATACTTTTCTGAGAGTAAAGTTTAGATCAGTATAGTTGAGGAGGAAAGAGGAAAATTACAAGTAAATATAAAATGAAATATAATTTATTAGACACTAAAAATTTGATTTCGAATTTTTTTTCTTAGAATCTGTTGATCGTTATTCCAAATGGGTTATTGATCTATGGATTATTCCCGTCTCAGGAGAAAATCTTATATCTTTCTATAATCCTTCTCGAATCTAAGGTTCTCTCTCCCCCGAAGAGCGGCGAGAACCCACACCTCTATCAAAAAGCGAAAAAATATCGCTGAAAAATTGTGCAGTAGTTTTACGATCCACCCCCTCGTACGCACCGAATAGCATAGTCATATAAAAAAATAACAATTTCTTGATGATGTGAATTGATTTTTCGGAAAAATGGAGGACAATTGGAAAGCAATATCAAAACAGTAACATTTAATGATACCAACTTAAAAAAAAAAAAAAAATAAAAAAAAAACCCTAAGTAAGCCACTTTTTTTTTTGGCTAATTAAAACTTGTTTTACGAAACATATTTCTCCAAAATTCCTTTTCGCAAAACCTGCTTGTAATGCATAAAAGATTGGTTTGTATTATTTTTTTAATGGGGGCAAAAGGGGTAAATATTAAAAGGCATCAGATATCGATTTGCGAAAACAATTTTGAACGTAATTAGAAAAAAAAAGGTCTAGTTCAGTTTCCTTATGAAGAAAAAGAATTAATTTCTCTCCCAACAGAGAGCCATAAAATTTTAACTCTAGAAAATTCTTTTGTAACGGGGTTCCTGACCCATAAACTTGCCCTGTGAACGATACCTTTCGCCACTTGTCTGCGCTCCAAATACAAACCCCCACTTTTATCCCCTCCAGTCTACGAACGAGTCTCATGTCTGAATGACACGCTGGCTACTCTCACCTAAGTCCACACCTTCAATTTTCCTTCAAAAAGAGACCCGCCGAGCCAATCACATAGAGCTACCGGTGGCGTGATGCTCAGGAGGTTATTCCATCTCTCGCTATTCTTCCCACCGTTATTTGAATTCAAAAACTCAAAATAACAAAAGTACTGTTGACATTGTTGCGGAATAGAGCGCTAAAAGTAACACATTTTGTAGTTTTTCTAATTTGATATGCGTATGACTTGAAAATGAAATTCGTTCCATTGCAAAAACTTATTTATGTCATGTCGAGGGGAGTGAACGCGGAATTTCGAATGCTGTAGGAAAATGTGGCAGCATTTGCCGCTTGTCTACGTCATGGAAACCAATACTGCCGTGGGTAGCTGAAGAGCAATAGTGCATCTTTTACTACTACTAGCACTCTTTGGGTGAACCATCAGAGTTATCAGGTAGCTTTCGAATTACCCTCACCATGGGGCTTTCGCGCAATTGGGATTATTATCACTTCATACTTGTCTTCATTTTCATTTTACCAGTTTTTACGACAGTTTATGGTAAGTTGGCATGTACTTTTGCTCAATATTCCATCTTAATATATGCTTTTTCTCCGAACACATGGTGACCGCCCTTGATGTGACTTGCCGGCAGCATTTAATCTGGATGTCATTTGAGCGAATATTTACAGCTATTGTTGTTCATTTTCTGTAATAGTTTTGATTGATTGGTTGAGATTGATAGGTTTGAGTCATTGATTAAATGCAATCTTCAAGTTAATAATGAAGTTTAGAGCTTGTGCTAATGCACTTTTTCCACATTTTGAATGAATAAGTAGTGTTTTAAATCTGTATTTGCATTACATCAAGATGATCCTGGTATTTGTTGCTTTTGTGCATGTATCAGTTTTACGCGAAATGCATTTCATAATTCAAAACCATCGTTAAATATTCCGCAACACTGAAATTTAACGCTCGAAGATGCATCAATCATTAATACTGATGTTTTCTTTTTTTCTTCATTATAATGCTTTTAAGAGATTTTGATCAGACATGACAAGTTTTTCTTTTTATGACATAGTATCATGCATCAATAGTGTCTTCGTGTAGGCATTAATGGATCATAAAATACCTGTCATGTAGTTTGACATGACAACTCGGTACCACCATTGATTTTTCTTCGGTCATTTTTGTGTGTAAATAGCATTGTTCTTTGAAACAAACTTTAATGATTTGGAACTACTTTGATATACCCCCCCCCCCCAATCAAAGTTATGCCAAAAAAAAAAAAAAAGTTAATGCAAAAGCAGGGGTGCTCATCTTCCATTAGCAATGTGCACCTCCTCAAAAGAGAAAAATACCCCTAAAATTTTCACTGCCCCAGTCTGTGCCACAATTTCCCCTAGTGGTGCATCCCTGTGGCTACAGTCTATATAAATAATTCATCAATTTGAATGCATTATTCACCAACATGGATCATTGAGATAGTTTTTGCAAGGTATAAAGTTAGGACTCTGATATTTTCCCCATGGAAACTGATTTCAGTGCAGATTAGAGTTATTAAAATTTGACATTTTAAATAATTTATTCATTAATGGCTGGAGAAGAAATGTTTTTACATTTTTGCAATGAAAAAAAGACTAAAAGCAACGAAGTTCTAAATTCTAAGGGGGGGGGGGGAACCACTTGATGCCCCCCTCCCCCCATATGGGCGCCCTAGCATCCGATTAAAATTTCATTTTCGAAATACTTCTATGCAGGCTTATCATTTCGATTTTTTGCCCGGTGTACATTAGGGTGGGTCAAAATTTTTTTTTCCAAAATGTTAAGGGGCAGGGGATTAAAAAGTTACTAAATGCATGTGTGAAATTTTATTCCATTCTGATAGTCTTTTTGCCTCTGGACTGAGTTTGAAGTTTGGATTTCCTTACCACGTTCCATGTAAGATTGCAATAACAATAAATGTTACTTCGTTTACAGAAACAAGTGATGAAACTTTCAATTTGCACCTAGTTTAAATTCACACATGACGTTTTAGGTGTTAAAATTGACTGAAATGTGTGAATTAGGTCAAACGTTCCCTGCCTACTGTGCAACGTAAATGAGTAAGAGATGCTAAAAATCTACCTCTTGAACTGCAGCAGAAATCTTTTGAAATCCTATCCGAAAATAACTAAGAAAATAATCAGAATCATTTTACCCAGTAGTAAATTGCTATTTGACACTTCATCTTTCAAATGCAAAAGATATTAACGACTACATTTGTCTGGGGAAAAAAAACATGAGAGAGGGAGAGAAATTGCAGCTTCAGCCTCAAGAAGAAAGTGAAGACAGTTTTAGTATCATTACTTCATCGCATCTCTTTTATCGGATACGAACAGTGAGGGTCAATTCAAGGGACCTTTACAAGCTTCAAACTACAAACGCTTATAGGGATAAATTTAATACTACAAGCAATACAGTGGATTTTAATTTGCTTTCACGGACATGTGATAGAAACAAGTATCCGATGTGGCTGGAGTAGCTATTGCTTCAGCAGTACTTTCACCCCACCACTTCAGAAATTATTGAGAAAAACATGCTTCATCGGAAGCGCAAAATAGCATGAAAATCTGCCTTGGCAAGAGCCAAAGCCTAGCAAAATGTCTCTTGTTCTATGGCTAACTTGTGCTATTTGAATTTTACGTTTTTGTATTTCGGTGGAATCTCCTCCTGAAAATTTAATAATGCTTACAATATAAGTTGTCAACGTTTATTTTCCAATCTGGTTTGCTATCAAAAGTTACCCTTTATGTGCAGATTGGCTTGGAGTTGTTCAAAATGGCTGCAACTAGATATTTATCCACTGAGTTGAAGTGCAAAATAGATCCTGCAATCCAAAGAAAGTGTTTTTGTATGTCCTAAAAATTAATTTATTGCAATGCTGACAGACTTGGAACAGCACATCCGTGAATTGGCAGCCTGTTGGATTTTAGAAGCTTGTAGTATTCATCAAAACAGACTCCCAAAAGACAAATTTTTCACATTTTTATTGTTAAGTTTGATGCAGAATCTTAAATTGATCTCAATGACTGGAAAAATGTGACTGATACACCAATACTGAAATTAATCTCTGAAGAAGATATTCAACTGTTTGTTTCAAGCAAAAAAGAACTGTTTACTATGCCTGCCATGCCATACACACAGGCTATTGAAAGGCAGGGGTGACCAAGAGGGGGATTCATGGCGCAAACTGCGGCATTAAAATTTTTAAGGTTGATTTTATAGATTTTTGACCTTGTTTCTTTTTTTTGGGGGGGGGGGGGTTGCTCTTGCTCTGGGGGTACTTCCCAGTATGTAAAAGGGGGGGGGTGCCATCACCCATGGGAATGGGCACCCCTGTGGAAGGGCAGTTAAAATTGATATAAGTTTCGACTACATTGTGCAAAAAGAGAAGCTTTAATAAAGAACCAACTGGAGTCCCGGAAACTTTTGAAAAAACTAGATATTAAGGATTTTTAAGCTATTTTAAGATGAATGTTTTTAATTTTGTAAATTAATGATTATCATAAACATTTTTGTAAATGAATGATTAATACTTGGAGAACCTTAAATTGTTATACATATTTGTAATTCTCTTTTTCAGTTTTTTTTAAAATAAAAAGTAGACTTTTTTCCTTAAATACAGGGTTTTCAAACTCAATCCAGTAGCAAAAAATGAACTCCTCATTGAATGAAATTTTATATATCACCTTAAAACGTCATTTGGCACCTTTTTCTTGCCCTGGGTGATGGAAATCGGAAACTTTTTTACCATAGGACGATGACCCACCCTAGTGTTCATTAGGCTGCAGTAAAAACGAAATTGAGAAATATGTAAAGCCTATATGCGGAAAAGTTGCCTCTTACCAAAGCTCTTTATCATACAAAATTTCAGCTAAATCAAATAATATCTTTAGCTGCCTTTGAATTTTAAGTAATTAGCCTGATTTTTCACCAAACTGGCGAAAATAGAATGATAAAATATAACTACCTCTCATTTGAAAATTTGTGTGTTTGAAATGAAATTCTTGATAAATAAATATACTTAATATATAGTTAGTTGAAAAGCATATTAACTTTTTGACAGAAAATTATTGATATTTCTAAGTAACGCACTATAGGTTAAGTGCAAACAGTTGTAATACAGGTTTTGAAAGTGGAATCTTAAGGAAAATTGGAGTCATAAGGAATTTTATACAATGAATCACAATAACACCATTTACTCCTACATTTGAATAGAAATAACGGCTGAACCAAAAGGATATGGTTTAGAAATTGGGGAAAAAAAACCTAGAGTCCTTTGAAGATATGGCTGTCGTAAACTATTAAAAAGTAGATATATCTTTGGCAGAGGTTGCGTCCGATGAACTTACTACAGATCAATGGTATATCTACAAAATGTGGAATGGAATTTCAAATGAAAATATTTCATTCTGCTTATTAAGAAAGAATACAGGAATTGTAGAAGATTAACTGACAACAAATAGAACTGTTCGGTTTCGAGAAAATGCTCATCAAACAAAGTGAAAGTTTCAACAGAATATGTTGTTAGAGTATATACTTTATAATATTAAATCTAAATTATCGTGTCGATTGGAAGTGAATACTTTTACAGTATAATAAAATAACGTAGTCATGCCAAGAAAACATTCCATTGTCAATGCTGATCAACAATATAAAACGTGGGCCTTTAACTGCTTTAAAAGGGAAAAAATGGCTAAACTCGATAACTATGTTTAAGAATTCCAAATTCCCACAATAAATTTCAATGCAGATAACTATTTGACTTTAAGGTGACTGGAATTCTGTTGCACATAAAAATTGACGCTGATCTCATTTACAATGCTACAGAAAAACCTTTGACTTATAATTGCGTTTTTACTTTTTTCCTTTTAGGTTGTTTAATTTATATTTCAAGTAGAGGCATCGAGTAGCACTTTGGCCGAGTACCGAGTACTCGGCCGAGTTACCAAGTACCAATTATGTTTTAACAAGAACCACCGACACACATGTGATGAATTTTGAACTTATTGGAATAGTAGTATAGACCTCCTTGTCCATATAATAGTTTTTAAAACTAAATTCCTGGTGAAATTTAATTACGCATTATATAAACAATTTTGTTTGTCAAAAATTTTACCAAAAAATGATTTTTAAAATTAAAAATAAATAAATAAAAGGTATGATTAATCAAGTTGGAATTAAAACAAATTACAGTAAAATCCCTCTAATGCGGACACTAACAGGACAATTTTTTTTGTCCGCAATAGAGAGGTGTCTGCAGGACAGGGGTTTAATAATGTTATTTGCATTGGAACTGGGGAATTAAAAATTGTCCGCATAAGAGGGGTGTCCGTTAGGAGGGGTTTCACTGTATATCAATCAATTATAGTTCTAGTCTGCCAAACATAAATATTTTTTTAAGCAGATAAAACAAATGTGCAAGAACACTGCAGACACATGTTTCCGCCCCCCCCCCCTTACAAGGAATGTCTTTTTCAGTGCATAACATGTGAGCTAGAGAAGGTAAAGACATTCAACAAAAAAATCCAACTTTTGTCGGATGCCTTTAAATCCACGAGCTCCCATTTTGTGCATAGAAAAAGGAATTCCTTGTAACTTCCAAAACACGTATCTGCAGTGTTCCTACACTGTGCTTTTAACATTGTTTTATTTCCTTTAATTTTTTAAGCAAAGGTATTTTTATATTTTTTATAACTAATTTTTGTTTGTATCAAATATCCATTTTTAATATAAAAATTCCATATTTTCTATACTTGCCTTTTTTTGCATAATTTTTAATAAACAAGTTTAATAAACTTTGGGGACATTAAAAGAAAGATTTATACCATTGAAGCATTACAAACTTCATTATTCTCAAAATTTAAATTTGACTTATAAATTTTAATTGTAAATTATTGCAGAATATAATGCTTGCTTTTTTTTAATATAAATTTTGGTATCTGTCTTGGACAATATTCAATTTTTTGCAACTACTCGGTATTGGCCGAGTATCTGATCAGAATTTGGCCGAGTACCGAGTACTTGGCAAATTGGCGAAGTATGCGAGCCGGTAATTACCAAGTACTGATGCGTCTCTAATTTCAAGTAATAATTTTAAGTTTGAAATAATTCAAACTAAATGAACTACTTTAAAAGAGAGAGATAACCAACTAGAACAAAGAACCCAGTTGCTATCAGTAAACGCAATAAGTCGCTGGTAGAGCATGTGTGATTAGCGCGCTTAACACATGTTTGAAAGGTAAAGGTCACATTCGCCTAGGTAATTCAACTAACTATATATTAACCCTTAACTGGGGAGGTGCGGTCTCACAGACCGCTCAAAAGTTCATCCCACCACCCCTATTTTATTTTCAGTCCGATTGAATGGTTTTTCTCCAATAGCTTTCTGTTTTGTGACCTTGAACATATTCCTTGCTTATCAGGGTGTTTTGGCAAGTGCATCTGGTTCAAATTTCATTTTCTTTAGATGCGGTCTGTGAGACCGCTCCTCCCCTTCAGTGTTACAACTTTCGGCAGTAGTAGACATGGCTCTTAATGTTGGAATCGTGGATATAGGAGGTTCATTTATCTTTATGCGGAAAAATTGCAAAAAATTCTAGATGAGGTTGAGAATTGTTTGAAATGTTTGCAGAAGTTATGAAGTTCTGAGAACAATAAAGGCTGAATTATTTCTGGAAATTGGACGTGAAATGCTAATAGTTAAAGGACTGTCAAAATTTTCCTGTAATGTGATGTAATCAATTTTTTGGTATTAAAATGTCCTATATATATTAAACAACTAAAATAAAATCATTAATTGATAATAATTTATTTTTTATTACGAATAATAAATTATTTACTGCAGCATATGATTTCTCTCAAAATCTTTAGGCATTTGTTAAATTTCCTCGGAAAAGGTATATTTCTGTTCAAAATTCAAAAATATTTTCCCCTGTGATAAAAAAAAAGTGCAAGGAATATTTAAGAGAACATACAGGAATATATCTTAATTACACGATTTAAAAAAAAATTGAAAGTAGAGCGGTCTCTGAGATCTCACGTCCCCTGTTACGTCCTACTTTTTCACCTCCCCTGTTACGGGTTAAGTATTTATTTATCAAGGGTTTCATTTCAAGCACACAAAGTTCCAAATGAGAGGTAATTATAATTTATCATTCCATTTTCACCAGTTTGGGGAAAAATCAGGCTAATTACTTAAAATTCAAAGTCAAATGGGCAGCTAAAGATATTACTTGATTTAGCTGAAATTTTGTATGATAAATAGGCTTGGTAAGAGGCAACTTTTTCGTATATAGGCTTTACATATTTCTCAATTTCGTTTTTATCACTCCACCCTAGTGTACATTCAAGGCAAATGTTTTTGCAAGACAACAAAAACCATGCTCATTAATGTGTAAAAACTATTGAGAAGAGATAAAATGGAGTGAGTGAAGACTCAATCACAGGGGCGTGCAGGGGGGGGGGAGGACATCTGTTGGCCCGAGCCTGAAGAGGGCCCAATATTTTTACAAGTAGGCATGAAATATAGGAGTAAACAATACAGAGAGGTGTCCGGAAAAGTCATTTGTTACGGGCCCCAAAATTTCTGTGCATGCCTCTGCTCATTCATAAAACCAAGACCCTGAGTCACGTGATAAATTTTAAAGCAAAGCATTGGAAGAAATCGGGTTTCTCTCGCTTGTTTCATTCAAAACGTGCAAACCATTCGTCGTTGTTGAGTTACGTGACTTGGGGTATTTGGTTCAGCTTCTGCTAAGCCAATAATTGGACTTGTTCCCTCCATTTTAATTCCTTTTCTAAGGTAAAAGCATTTTTCAAAGAAAGGGGGGTGAGGGCAAATGACTCCACCCCCTCAATGAAGGACCTGCTTCAATGGCTAAAGAAAGCAGATTTTAGTAGAACAGTCTTCAGTTTTTAAAAAAGCAGGGGTGCCCACTAGGGAGGGTTCATGGCGCATGCTGCGCCGTTAAAATTTGTAAGGGAGGAGTAACTTGATTGGGATTTTAATCTCATTTTTTTTGGGGGGGGGAGGATTAATTCTAGGGTAGACTGCAACATTTGAGGGGACGCTATTGCTCTTGGGGGGGGGGGGCACACCTGAAAAATCTTGTAAAATGTCTTGTATGATGACAATATGTTTTCAGATTTCCACTTTACTGTGCTCTTTTAATGAAAACTATTATTGACTTTTCTTTTTTCTTTTGATTTTAGCTCAATGCTCATCTCATCATTTTAGTTGTCGGAATAATAAATGCATACCTATCACTTGGCAATGTGATGATGAAAATGACTGTGGTGATGGTTCTGATGAACTAAGTTGTGGTAAGTGGCATAGTATTCTTATGCTCATAACTTCTTTGAATGACACGTTATACCAAAATATATTCAATATAGAAATATTGGGCCCGGGGAGGTAGCTAAGGGTTAGAGGGGTCGGGGTGTCTCCCAGTTTTATGGAAAAAAAGCACAAACTGCAAAAATATCAGGAAATAAATCTATATGCAATATACCAACAGCCTGACTATGACATCCAGACACTGCCAGTTTTGTTGGTGTTGACATCCAAGGTCAACCTCTTATAGTTTGCTATATGAATTATTTAATATTTTTCCTCTTTTAAAGTAACAATGAAGAAATAAACTATAGGTTTTGAAAGCTAAGGTCCAACACAAAGAAAACATATCTCATTAGTTGAGAAATAAAATAGTTTAAACTGTTGAGAAAAAAATATTATCTATGTCCATTTGACTGAAAATGGTCATTTTGTCTCTCACTTGACAATTCCTATGTTTCAGAAAAAAAGAAATAATTTTAAATAGTGATGACAATTTTTTTTTGCTAAGAAGTCACACATACATTTGTAATTTCTTAAACAACAAAACTTTGTCCATTGTCCTTTTAAATTATTAATAATGAATTTCATGAAGTGTTTTGTGTGGGACAAAATGACATTTTTCCGTGGAATGGCCCTCCAGCGCCTATGCATTATTAAAATTTCTGCCATGATTCTTAATGGCTCCAACTTGGTTGCAAAAATACATAAATTTGACATTCCATGGAGACAACAGGTTGCATCCTGTTTGATTTAATATGTTTGGTTGAAATCAAGGGCGAATTCAGGGGAGGGTCAAAGTTTTTTACTTTGTTCTGTAGGTATTTCTTCTCATTGCATCATAGTTCAAAGAATTGACTGTGTTTGTTTTCTGGACGAATGCTATTTTGAGTTTTTTGTTCATTTTCTAGAGAAAAATCATCTCCACTGAGCTTTTAGCAATTTTTCTGAGCACTCTTCCACCTTATAAACCACATGTCGTGTGTGTGTGTGTGCTTCTTCCAACTATTTTATAACTTTAATCTCGTACATTCAAAACCTACGGTAACCTCAACCTGTCAACCTGAAGAAATATGACTTTTGATGAAAATTTAAAGGAATATGATCTATAGCGCAGGCTGCGGCATTGAAAAATGGGGGGAGGGGGAGATAATTCGAAAAGGTATGTAGCATATGAAAAAGTGCGCCATCACTCTTGGTTAGATTGGCTTTCCTGCTTAACTGATGCTTTTTCACGTAGGCAGTATACCGCTGGCCATCAAAACTTGACCCCCTTTCAAAAATTTCTGGATCCACCCCTGGTTGAAATGTTGCCATAACACCAGATGTTGGTAAATGCAATAATGCATAACTATCGATTATTCATATAAATGAATGAGGTTCGTGTAGTCCTTAACATACTTCACTAAATACTCCTGCTGGGCTCGACTTTAACAGTGGTCCTCTGGCCGGAGACAACAAAAACATCCATTGGACCAGCAGAATATAAGTATACCTTGGGACTTTGAAGTTTTATTCCAATTTTTTCTTTTAAAAAAAATTTATAGAATGATCATTTTTTGAAACTGTTGAGAGAAAGTTTGCGTTTATTTACTATGCTTATAGGTTTTCTTTACAAGAATATATATAGATTAAGAAATTACCACAAACATATTGTTTTTTACCTTATTGCTTTCCTCCGAAAACAGTAACAGAGATTAAAATTTTCTTTGCTTAGTTCCTTGAACAACATTGGTGAACAAAACTATACCTGTTGCTTCCTGCTCTTTTTCAGTCACTCAGACATCTGTAATATTAATTTCTGTGATTGTGTCTGTGTGTAACCCTATTTGTGTATCTGTGTGTAACCCTATCTACTCCAGACTGGCTAAGTCTACCAGGTCAGAACTGGTTTTGATGGATGCAGGCCATTCTGCCCTATCTCACCCCTTTAAACCTCAAAGAGATAAGATGGATAAGGAGGAGATAAGGGGCCGGACCTTCAGGGGTAAAAGACATTGAAATCATCAATTGTCACCTGCTGCAGGCGGCATTGGCATTGCGAGGGTTGGCGAGCATGGGCAGAGCCCCCTAGCATCTATTGAAAATTGCTAATTGACTCCATTTGTCTTGTTAATTTTATTTTACATATTTTTGCTCTTTTTCTTTTCATTCCTTAAAACCAGGACTCAAGAATGTCCCACTAAAAGTACAAAACAGTTAGCTTCCGCATTGTTTCAGAAAATTTCACAGTCTTCAGGAATTTTTTCTTGTTTCCACTATCACCCATGTACTCTATCTAAATTTATCATGTTCATGAAACATTTAATTTTTATTAGATTTTTGTAATATTTATTTATTGTGTTGGCTCTTGCAAATACTGATCTAGAGCAAGTTATAATACAATTTAACAAGGAAATTGTGGTTTATAAGACTAAATTTTTGAGTGTGATCCCCCTCCCCCTAAAAAGAAACCCTGTGTCCGCCCTCGTGTGTGATAGTCAAATTAGAATACGCAAAGAGTCTTTGGTCAGCCGATATTAAGTCCATAACTCTTCAGCCATGAACTTGACTCCTATCATGGCCAGTGTCTTCAACATACCATTTAACTAACCTAAAGCAACTACTCAAATATATATATATATATATAAATGAAACTGGAAATAAAAACTGCTTCCCTTAATTCAAAACACAAACTATTTATAAAGACAAAAATTTCACAAGAAATATTGTTTTTTTCTGTCTATGATTAACTGTCTTTGTAACAAATGACATTTGTGTGAAGGATGAAATTAATTCTTTGTATCAGTGGTACACGCAAGGGGGAGGGGAGTTTTAAGGCCTCCTTCCCTTTTGAATGCGAGTTTATGTAAAAAATTCATACATTATCTTAAGTCAGTTATCAATTTTCATGTTTTTTTTTAGTTTTATTACATTAGTAAAAAAATTATTGCTAATGTTAGTCTTGAGGGGACATTTTCTGCAGGCGACAGCACCGTCAGGTAGCAGCAAATAGACCTGACACTTCATTTATTTCCAATTTGATATATGGGGTTTTAAGACTTCATTTTCGAACATTTTACTTAATGTGGACCCTACATCTGTCCTCCTACTAACATCACCAAAGATAATCTAAGTTAGTGGTTTTTGAAATGCAGTAAAATCCCTCTGATTCGGACACTAACGGGACAATTTTTTTCCCGCAATAGAGAGGTGTCCGCAGGACAGGGGTTTAATAATGTTATTTGCATTGGAACTGAGGAATTAAAAATTGTCCGCCTTTGAGGGGTGTCTGTTAGGTGGGGTTTTATTGTATTTGGAAGTGCCTAATCTCACCTCCACCGAACATCACCACAGAACGTCTAAAATTGCGTCTTTAAACTAAAATTTCGAAAAATAATCTGGTGTTTCCCTAAACTCCATACCTTTTCTTTTGTTACGAAGATGATCAACACAATCGCGTTTTTTAGGATTTCAATTTTGAAAAATTTCCAGAGGAAGGCCATCAAACTTTTCCTGTTCCTAACATCATCAAAGATTGATAAAAGTATGTTTTTGAAGCTACAGTTTCAAAAAATTGCCAGCAGTTATTCCTTAAGACATCAATTTCGAAACATTCCGGCGAAAGTTCCCGCGAACCTCTCTTGTTCTTCTCACCAAAAATGGTCTAAAAATTCGTTTTTAAAGCTACAATATTTTTCAAAATTGCCAGAGTTGCTCCCTCGAACCTATTCCATTCCTTCTCCAAATATAAGCATAGATGTCCTAAAATTACGTCTTTTAGATCAGGGCTTCAACGGTGTGCCGCGGCACACTGGTGCGCCGCGATAATGAACCCGGTGTGCCGCTGTATTTTCGTAATTATTGAAAAAGAAAGAGCCTTGACGTATTTTATTTTTAAGTGACAACCGAATAGCGTTTGTATCGTTAAGTAACTTCTCAACTGACCCTTTCGATTATGTGCAATAAGACATACCCGACAAGGGGAGAGGCGGAATTTACTGCCCCACCTCTTTTAATCTTCTTGTGCAAGTCACAACTGTGATAGGAACAGGAGACCCTCGGGTTTGAAGTGATCCTATTACTTTCTGTTTTTGAAAACGGATTTAAATTTACACGAAATCAACTAATAATATAGAATTTTTCTAAATCTTTCGCAAACGGGAGTATCGTTCCCTCCTCCAGGAATTTTAGCCCCAGCTTTAGCTTTCGTTTTCCTCTTTTCGAGTTCCGATATTAATTTCCTTTTATCGTAGTTTCTCAGAGCTCGGTTCTAAGACTTAGTAAAATAGAAATTAAAACCATGCACTGTTTCCTCCATCGTGAAGCTCTCATGGTAAGACTTACCAGATGAGCTGAAGTCAACTTTAGCCTAAGTGGTGAATTTCATAAAATTGATGCCGCGTAATTCTCGAATTTTCTCTATACTTAGTAAGGAAATGGGGGCAGTTCAACTTTTTCATGTAGAGATTCGCTGCATTTCAAGTGGTGAGTTACTATCAAAAATTTTTGAATTGAGGAAAGATTTACGACAGTTTTTGATTTTAAAAAACGAAATGCAGTACGCCAGTTTGTTGCAAGACAAATATTGGCTGACAAAACTAGCGCACATGGCTGACATTTTTGAAAACCTTAACAAATTGAATCGGAAATCGTAGTACAAGGAGAGAATTGGGGTTACATGTATGGACAAGCCCAAACAGGTTCAAATCAAAAATTCAGCTGTGGAGAGAAGAAGTAGTTCGTGGCTCATTGGACATGTTCAAACGGACCGTCAACATGGTATGTGAAGAAAATGGCATGGAAGAAAAGCTGCTGAATGGGGTGTCAGAACATTTAGTCATACTTCAGGACACGTTTAAGCACTATTTCAAGAATCGTAACATGGAACAGTATGACTGGACTCGCGATCCATTCTCTTCATCTGCGGATGCATCACTTGAAGACCTTTCTCTGAAGGCACGAGAAGAATTTATGGACCTCAAGAGCGACCGTACTCTTAACTTAAGTTGAGCGAAGTGCCTCTGGACGAGTTTTGGTTCCTGGTAAAAAATGAGTATTCCACTATCTCTTGCCTTGCTATTGATGTGTTGCTACCATTTTCAACCACATATATTTGCAAACTCAGCCTCTCAGCCCTCGCACTTATAGAAAAAAAACAGTAAGAGATCATCTCTAAAGAGCCTGGATCAAGAATTTCGTTAGCTCTTTCCAGCATAGAGCCGAACATCAAACGTCAAAAATTAGTGTCAAACGGAAATTAGGTGCTTAGTTTTAATTTCTTGCTTTCTTCTGTCTTAAAACATTATTTGATAAATCGTTTAACTGCAGTGTACAGGGCCCGATCTAGCCAAAGTTGTGCCCAGGTCCTGGTAAAATTTGGTGCCCCTCTCATAAGAAATGTCGTATATTTTCAAAGTAAAAATTTTAAAAAGGATGTAAAAAAGATAAATTTACCCCATTTTGGTGCCCCAAAAATTATGGTGCCCAGGTCCACGGACCTGCAGGACCGTGCTTTGATCAGGCCCTGAGTGTGCACTTTAATGACATGTTTGACAGAAATGCTTTGAAACATATGAAGCATAATTTTCTGTAAATAGCTATAGTTTTGTTGTTCATTATCAACCTCAATACATTCGAAATATTTCTGCTTTCTAAATAATTTAAATACACTGCGTTTGTTTTAATTGTTTTATTCATATGAAAAAAGTCCACCTCCTCTCCTTCCCCGTCTTTTTCTCAGTGAATGATAAAAACATTTCTATATTACCATTGCGAAATTAAGTTCAGTGTGCCCCGTTAATCTAGAAATTTCTTAAGTGTGCCGCAAAGTAAAAAAGGTTGAGGAGCACTGTTTTAGATCTAAATTTCGAAAAAATTTCGGGAGTGGGACCCGAAGCTCTTCTTCAGCTAACGTCGCCATAAAGCGTTCAAAATTACGTTCATTTACAACTCTCCTTTGGAAAATTTTCGAACTTGAAGTTCAAAAGATACAATTGTAGGACACCTTTGATGCCATTAGTATAAAGGATAGGCTTTAATACTCTCACGGAAATTTTTTAGTTAAAGAGAAAAAATGACGATAGTCTATGACGTTAGGGAACAATGAAAATGAAGGAGCATTAATTAAGTTTTCTCTTAAGTTTTCGAAGCTTTTACTGTTAAATCTTGACTAACATAATTTTAGAATAAGTTTCTCAAAAAATAGACTGAACAGTTCAGGATCTTTGAAAGAAAGGGCTCGCGTAGGAGAATACCCTAACCGCCTAACGTCACTAAAAGAGAAGCCATTGTTTGGTACCAGTAAAAGAAAGAAGGGAAGAGGTTTGGTTACCTCCAAAAATCTTTTTTGAAATTGAAATCAATTTCAAGGTACCTTTGGAAAGAAAAGGAAGGTTCGCTCCCAAGAAGTTTTTCGAAATTGAAGATTGAAATGTGCAATTTTAGGCTACCATTGGAAGCGTTAGGTAAGTAGAGGGAGCGATAGCGATCCCTTTCTGAAATATTTTGTAAGTGAAATCTTAAAGGCTCAAGTTCAGGCTATCTTTAGGGTGATAGTCTCATATATATATATTTTTTTTGGAATTGAAGTTTTAAAAACGAATTTTTAAGTTTTTTGCTCCAGGGAAGGCAGAAGGTACTTCGGAAAATTTTCGAAACTGAAGGACTAATGTTAGGTGACGCATTGGAAGCGAGAGAGTTTAAGAGGTCTTTCCAGAAAATTTTCGCGCAGCAACAACGAACGTTCAATGTGTAAATATTAGGAGGGCATGAGAGAAGATGAAAAACCTCTTGGAATGTGAAATGCTTAGCAAAAAACTTTTATCGAATAAGTATTATTTTTGGAAAAACAAAAATATCGGATACACATGTAGAAAAAAGCTTTGAATAAAGGTTTTCCTTTTGAGGGAGCTAAAAAGTTATCAAAGGGGAGTTTACCCCTATAACTCCACCTTTTAAACTCTGCCAATAAAAGTGTTACTGGAACCTATTTAAAAATATGTTTTAAAAATCTTCTCGAAAGTAAGAAGCACCTTCCTTCGTCATGTGAACGGTTGTAAAAGAACAAAACGTGATATGCCGCAGGACTTCCATCAGATGTCTTGCTTGACGTCACTGAACTTCGAATGTTCGGATCGAAGAAAGGTACATCACCTGAGACCTTTCTGCTTTTTTTTTTTTGAATGGATGCCAAACATCTTAGTAGAGCAAGGTGTTTCCAAGAATGTAAGCTCCAAAACACTAGAACTTTTTTCGTATTATTTTTGCCCTTGCACTTTATTTCCGGATGTCTTCTTCCGATACTGAAACGCAAACGAAGGCTGTTGTGTTGGCTAAGAAGTCTTTTTACTGTCAGTGCTTATGTACAGTTTTGTGTTTTTGGACTCGCTTCTTGTGCACATGCGTTTAACTTCGTTGAATTTATTTATTGTTGTACAAGATTTGTATGAATTAACACTATGCAGTCGAAAATGGGAAATCACAGTACAGTGTCAATATTAAATCGATGCCTTGAAAATAATCTAATCTAGTACAGGAATGGATCGATATGAAATCAACTTTTTGAAAATAAGCTAGTTCCGGAATTGGGCGCCTAAAAACTTAAGGCCGCATGCTTTTTTCATATTAAGTAGGCTTAATCGGTCACAGTGTTCTATTTTTATTTCATTTGTGATACGTTATGTTTTGTGGTTTTAATTTTGCTTTCGGTCATTAGTGCGATTATGCGATGGTTGTGACTTGAACAAATAAAAGAAATTAAGTAAGAGTGTAAAACTGATTATAACTTATTCAATTTTGAAGTCACATATGAATGTGGTAAACTTATGAAGTCTTACATCTTTAGTTCTTTAGCAGGAAGTAGAATTTTTTATTTTATGAATCTTAACAATATTTTCTCTTAACGTGCGGGTGAATTTTTTTTTTTTTTTTTTGAATACTTTAGAAACGTGCTTGGAATCAAATTGCTAAAAACGTTAAAAATGCTAATGTTCGACTTTTGTACTATTCTACTTGAAATAGCACTTATAAATACCAAAAGATCAAATACCAATGCAAATACCAGGGCTTAATTTTCATGGGAGCTCACGGGAGCTAAACTCGCGTAATTTTTCAATTTTGTGTCACTTTTCACACTTTGGAGAGAATTCAGACTACATGCATATGAAAATAGGTTCTGAAAACAACAGGTTTCTTGCAGTTTTGTTACTAATGAAGTCCTGCTTATAGTATAAAAATAAGTTAGTCACATGTGACTAAAAGATTTTGACTTTTTTTTTTCAGGGAAGAGGGGGGGGGGGAGAGATTCTTTATATAATTTACTGCTATTGTGTGGAAAAGTGGATAGATAAACAAGCTTAATGTCAGAATGTATCAGAGATTCTAATTTAGTATGAAGACTTTGGTAGGGAAGCTCATGGGACATGTTGTGCATTTTACACTATAACGTGGCTAAACCTTGCGTTCTTTGAAATTTATTTGAAGTTTTTGAGACATAACATTGTTTCAAAGGGAAAAAAAGGGGGGGGGGCGTGCATTGCATCAAAAACGGGTGTAACGATCACAAAAACGATTTTAAGTATTATTGATTCCCTAAGTTAAGTCAGAAGGGCAGACCTAATTCCGAATTTTTAGGTTGTTTGAGAGGGTCTTTTTCTTATTGAGAAGGTCTATCGTTCTCGACTCGAGAGCAACTGTCAGCGACTAATAACGGATCGCTTGAGATCCTGCCCTGGACCGCCAAAAATGTTTTTTGAAAGTATAGATAAATTACACGAACAAATTAGTTGAAAATATTTTTGTGTTCGCTACAGTATCTTTAGGCGCCACTTTTCACGTTTTTAGTGTTTTAGAAAATTTTAAAGGTTAGTTGAGAAAATGAGGGTTTTTATATTCTGAACCTCGATAAATTTTTTCTGCAGTATCCTGACTGAGACCGGATCGTCGTTCGTCGGTGGATGAGCATCACTATTACTTAGTATTTTCAAGGTTTTCTTATCAAAATGAAGTTAATAGATCTGTATAATGATTGTAATAGTTCATGCCTATTAGGTATCAAAACCCCCTCTATTTCTGTGTCATTTCACGAACGAAGGAATGATTGGTGAAAGAGAAAAAATACTATTTGGCAAGTTATTGTAGATATTGTATTACGCAAAGATGTCAAGTTCCATCTATATTGATCAGTATGTTTCTAAACCTGTTCATTTCTCTCGAAAGCGCGATATTTCATGTATCACGTGATATCACCCCACCGCTCCTTTGCGTCTGAAGTAACGATCGGAGTGACGTCACATCGCCTGACGCTCTTACCCTCCCCACTCCCTACCATCACTTTTATTCTCACCGACCATTACCACTCCCCCCCCCTCCCACCATACTAATATTACATCGCTTTCTAAAACTCTACTTTCCACGCTTGAATTCATATTAGGAAACCATTATTCCGTTGATTGCGCTCCTGCTTTTCTTTTGCTTTTTACACTGCTAAAAATTTTGCGAATTTCCAGGAAGAAAAAAGAAACGTGTTTTATTTTCAACTAGATTTTTCAAGATTTTTTTTATGTACCGACGGTACTTTAAAGCATCATTATAATATAATTAAAACTCACTTAGATGAGATCTAACTGATCAAGATCGTTGAACTTGAGATGATAAATGCTATTCAAGAAACTTACGTCTTATTACACGGCTGCTTGGATTCCAGGCCAGGGCTTTTTTGAAATAGAATTTTGTAGCTACAATCACACATGATTTTTAATCATGATTTGAATCATTTTAAAAAATCATGGTTTCCAGCAAAATTTAAAATTTTAAACATATCCATCTCTACATTGTATAAAATGAATTTTCCAAAATGAACGCGTAAAACTCGAGAACTATCCAGACGATTTCACTGAAATGTTCACAGTTTGATTCTTTCGTTCCGGAAAAGGTTTGCAGACCGGTTCGAGTTTCGATTCGCAACTCCAAAAAACTATAGGGGCACTGCAGCCACCGTCTAATCGCGGATGAAAAAGGTGAAACAAACAAATGCACACCGTAGCGTAGAAAATGCTAATAAGCCTATAATTTTTGTTTGTATGCATGACTTTTTATTCTTTTACTAGTAGTACCTGCACGGCTTTGCCCGTAATAGAAAAAATTAAAAGGCCTTTTGGTTCGCCTGTATATTTACAAATAATGTATGGTGAATTTTCTCGCCAATTGGCTTGTGCCCATGTTACGGTTCCACGTTATGATAATTTCGTAATTTACTCGTTCATCATATGATATTTTTGTTCTTAAAATTGGAATAGAAAAAGAACCACATCGAAATTTCGAAAAATCCCTTCGAGGTGCAACACCCCCATGCTACAAACTAACTTTGTGCCAAATTTCATAAAAATCGGCCGAATGGTCTAGGCGCTATGCGCGTCACAGACATCCTCCGGACAGACTTTCAGCTTTATTATTAGTAAAGATAAAGAAAATCAATTTTTGAAGTCTTGTGGATATTCTGGCCCACGTAGAAAGAAATGAGCAGTTCAAGAAGCATACTAAGTGTCGGAAATAAATGCAAATTTAGTAGTTCGTAATTGTAAGCTGCCATTTCCACGACGTTGAAATCGATATTTATCAATTCTTGATGGAACTACATTTTCATTGTGGCCATATGAACACGATAAATATTTCATGTGATAAAATCTTTGTTTACCAGTGTTATCAAAAGAGTAAGATGATACTTCTTTGTTTTGTTTGGCTAGCGCAAATTGTTTTACATTTGTAGCAGAGTTATTTCTCAAATTTCCCAATCGGTTAATTTTATTTTTTCTGTTTCGTACGTTTCTAATTTCTGAATTATGATTTAATTCTGTCCTGCTATGCAAATCATCAATAAAATTCTCACTGATATATGGTGGTAGTTTTCTTTTTAATTGATCTACCATTATTTCTTTTAACTTACCGATTTCTGTAATATTTCTACCATTTTAATCCACACATGATATAAAATAAAAATGGTTTATAACTGACTTACGAAATCTCGCAAAGGGTTCTTAGCTAGCACAATACTAAAACTGTCCCTCTAAACATTTTTGGCGAAACTCTTCAGCTGATAGTGTAAGCAATAAAGTAAAGTTGACGCACTATTTTGGCGATGAAAATTCTCAGCGTTAAACATTTTTCATTTCGTTCTACGGTAATATATTCAAGAAAATATTTTGCATAGTGTCCATTCCAACTAAATGCTGCAGTAAAATAAGGTTAGTTAAATTACTTATTTTTGAACTAGGATGAAGATACCAGGCAATTGCCCTTTGATACCAGGCAAGGATGAAAGCCCTATTTCTTCTGCTAATGTTAGCAAATCCTGCTTTCTAGTTTAAGGTTTAAAAAAAAAAAAAAAATTGAATTCTGAAATTTTGAATTCAAATTATGTTTTTCGCAATCACGAACTGAGACAGGACCCTACTCATTGCAGTTATTGTTTCTAGAAGCGGCTCCTGTCCCCCCCCCCCCCAAGCCTGCCTCTCCTCCTAGACGGTTACGTGTGCATAGTTGTGTGTGTAAGTGCGTAGACCTGTGTGTATGTGTAGACCTGTGTGTATGTACGTAGGCGTGTGTGTGAGCGTGCGTGCGTGTGTGTAGGACATGGACGCCTCCGACCAGGAGAAGCGGATAGCTTAGGACCGGAGCAGCCGCGCTGTGCCGCCTGCAGAGGACGGTGGGCGGTGGTGCTGCAGAGGCTTTTGGTTCAAGCTGAAAAGGGCACGGAACATCAAAAACGGTCAAATGAGAACAATAAGCAATCGTGATTGCTCAAAAAAAATACGAATTCAGTTACAAAATCACACAAAACAATAAAAATAAATTTACCTGGTATAACGTTATCCTTTTTCAAAAAAAAAAAAAAAATAAATAAATAAATAAAAAATAAATAAAAAATAAAAAATAAATAAAATAAAATGCATCGAACAGACAAGCATATTTGTTGATAATGCAAAGTTTGTTAATCCAGAGTTTTCTTGTGAAAATCAACTCACTTTTTAGAGAAAACTAACATTATTTTGAGATGCTCGAGAATACCATTTCGGGACGAAACAGTTTCTGTTGCTGAACGCAATCTAAGATACATCGAATGCGTTAATAACTACTCGTAACAAACTGCCTATGTTTACCAACAGACGTAGAATGCAATGTTTTACCTTTTTCTTTAATGTTGTAAATCACCGCAAGGTAGCGTATTCGAGCGTTGGAGTTGCGAATTATATAGCGTCAAAAGGAGCAGATGTTTCTGTGTTCTATGCAATTTGTTTTTTTAAGGCGTCGCTGGATTAATGGGACTACTTTTTTCATTAAAATCATTAATAAAAAGTCAAAGCAGTTTTATTTTTGACATCATTGGAAAGAGAACTTTTTACTCCGGATCTAACTTAACCTATTGTCGAAAATTCAACATTCTTTCTCAATTCGAAAAAAAAGTTACTGTAGTTCAAAAACCTCTTCTCCATTGTATAACTGTTTTATTTTATGTTGCCATATTGTTTACGCTTACGTCCTACATAGATCTCACCCCTCTTTTTGAAAATCTTTGGCCGCCCTTCAGGCTTGGACCCCGGGGCAGCAGGTGTCCCTTCTCCCCCTCCGCCTTGCACGCCCCTGGGTACAGCTAATATATACATATATGTTACAGATCAGGAAATAATTCCGAATAATCGTCGATCGCCTGTGCATTTAAGGTCTGTTACCTGCTACCTTCCCCCACCCCCCCACCCACTTACAACTAAGAGGAACGCTTAAGTGTGAGTGAAAGGGAAAGCATAAATGAGAGTTCTGTATCTACAAAAAAATTTTAACTGCTAGAATCTAAAATTGGTGATTTTCTTCAGCGCGTGGCGAAATTGTTTTGATGATATGCCAGCTGAAATCTTTATTTTTAACTTTTGTGCACTGTCCTAGAAGTAGGTTTGTGTTCTTTCCCCGGCAAATAGTGCTTACATATACTTTTGTTTTTATCACAAATTTCTCCTACGAATACGTTATCACTGGAGTCCCCAAAGTGGGTGCTGCAGCACCCCTGGGGTGCCATAGGGTATAGGTAGAGGCGTGGGTGCTGCGAACTGTGCACGGTATTAGTATCCATGACATAGCAGGGGTGCCCCCCCCCCAAGTTCAATGGTGCAATTCCCCCCCTCCTAACACAAAAAGAATCTCCACCCTTTTCCTCTTTTTTATTTTTTAAGTCTCTTTTTTTATTTTATTTTTTAAAGATATTATTTATTTTAATAATTTTTATTATTTTATTAAAAAAGTTCTGTGTACGCCAATAACACGCACACACAAACTAAATAAATAAAATAACAAAATAAAATAAAATAAATAATTTAAATTAAAATAAATCAATAAAGAAATTTAAAAAATCTCTCCCCCCCCCAACTCCAAATTTTGATTGCGCAACTTGCGCAATAATTCCCCCCTGTGACGTAGACCATGAAAGACTAAAATTGGAGAACGTCGACTTTCACCGGTGATTCACTGGAAATCGTTCGATTTTTCGCCGGGGCCTTTGGCATGAGAATGTTGATATTCACCGACTGATGTCGACATTTACCATATTTGTGACTTTTATGGTAACATAATATTCAATACAGACATACTAGAAGGACAGACTTGTCATTTATGGGGATCAGGAGAGGGTGGGGTGAATCGCGGGCACCTCCCCCCGGGCTCTAACAAATCACTGTATTAACATGTAAGTCGTCGTAGGTTTTGCTGTTGTTTGGTATAATTTATATTGCGTGTATACTCTTTTCCTCCTTCCCCCCCGCAAAAGCTGGTGCCTTGAGAAAACTCTTAATTCTTTAAGGGATGCCGCGGTTTTGTTTGTGGGAAATAAAATTTCGATTTTCAGTTCCTTTTGATGTCTGTCTGGGTTTCTTTAGTAAATTACAACACTTGCCGTTACTGGGGGATTCCGGGGGGAAAAAAAATCTATTTCAACAGTTTTAGAGAAAATAAATTTGTCCTGGTTAATGTAATATACCAATGTTAATTTAGGAGTGTAGATGATTCTGCAAAAAATATTGTTGATTGCATTTTCATAAGAATAACATGCTCTGGCTCTAGACTCTGATCTCGTGCCAGTTGGGAGCTAGTCAATTGTAATTTATAATATAAGTTATTTGGAAAGAAGAGATCATGTTTGGCATGACACACTGTCTCCTTTCGATGAATCCAGTCATCTTTTGGCGAACAAAGGTGGACTAATAACTTGCCATTTGGTTCGGCGGAACATACGCCTCTCAGTCATACACGCGGTTAAGAGTGAAAGTGGCGTAAATTTCGAATAATTGAAGTTTTTTGTAAAAAAAAGGAAAATTAAAGACAGCATAAATTTTGACTTGATGAAAGATTTGTGTATTTAAACAATTTTTATTTTTAGTTAACATTATGCATCAACTTTTATCAAAAGTTGGTAATAACTTGTTTTGGGGTTTCTTGAAATGATTTACTGCACTGTCATTCTACACTTCCGATGCGTATTGAAGGAAAGCCAAAGACTTGCTAGGACTAATGAATTAAAGATGTTTTCCCTACACGGAGATCTTACTTTACCTAGTAAGACTAGTAAGATCAATATTCTCTGTTCCCCCAACACATTGGTCTTTGACATTTTCACTACCTGAGGACCAGTTGGTATCCTTTCCATTGGGTTCCCCCCCCCCCCAAGTGCAAGGACGCACCCCCTCTCAATATCGCAGCGCTCCCCCTCCCCCGTTTAGGTAGGCTTCCCAATCTTAGTTGAACTACATACGACCGAAATAATATGCTCACAACAATTAATATTAGGTAAAATAAGATGAATTCGATTTTTTAAAAAATGCTCTTAGTGTTGGACCAATCCGTGGTATGGAAACAGACGTATTGTGATTCTCAGTTTAGCTCTGTGTTGTGCTTTTCTACTGGCTGATATTTTAGTTACTATAGTTTTCCGCAACTGGTACGCTTAGTAGCGCCACTAAAGAAAAGCCCATATTCATGCTTAATTTGGAAAATTTTTGGCTTTTGCCCATATCACTCTGTCTGCCCCGTCCATATACTTTTAGTTCAGTCATATTATACTAAACAAGGGCTAAAATCGCAAAACAAGATGTAGTTCTGATTTTTTAATATGTTGTTTGGATCAGTTAGGATAGTGTAAATCTAAGTTTGCAGTTTTCAAAAATCTGTGCTCGCTGCGCAATTCTCGAAAAACTGCGAAAATTTCGGACTTTTTAAAGTTTTTCTTTATAACTCCTAAACTATCCAACTTTTGATACTAAATGTGAATACAAGTTTTAAAGCACATTAAATTTTGAACAATTTTAGCTCAGGTGGGGTTCAGTACGACCAATAGTTTAGGAGATATCGTTCTCATCCAAAAAAAATGGCCATTTTTGGCGAAAAATGAAAAAATGAATTTCCACTTTAATCTAAAAAAACCTGGATATACACTTCAAGCGCAATATTGTCGAATGTTTATACTTATTGAAAAATCATTCAAGCAGAAAGTATGGAAAATAGGGATGCACGTAGAAACATTAACCAAAATGCTTCCACTTTTTCACTTAGCAAGTGTCCATTTCTACGGAAAAAATTCTCGCCTTTATTTGCAAGAGATGTGAAAAACGGGATGAATTCAAAGGATTTTTATGTGAACTGGGAGAAACTTCACAGCCTGAAAGAACTAATCCATAATTGTAACTTATTTATTAAACAATTCAGTTGTGTGCTTTTCAATGAATTTAATGAGTTAGGTTCATGTTAAATTATTTTGAAGAACTGGAGTGACTCAGGGACGTTTTTACTGTCTTCGCGGATACATCAGAACGACTGCGCGCTAGAGGATTATGATTATATTTGACTTCTCAACATCAGAGTGCTTCTGAGGAAACGCTTTTCCAAATTGTGTAATAAATGACACCTCAATTATAAGTTACTCCCTAGGTTTGGACTTGAGGGCATAGAAGATAAAAACAACTAGAGAAACTGAACCGCCATCAAATAAAGTACATCTCAACAGATCGTAATCGATGATGAACAGGATGTGGATCTGCGTTTTTTTTTTTTTTTTTTGCTGTTTTTGTCTCAAACATTCAAAATATTTCCTTCCAGAAAAGTGTCAAAGTCCAGTTAATTTGTATTCAGTTCTATCCTTTTTTTTTTTTTTTTTTTCAAAAATGAAATAACTCTTAGATACGTACTTTTTCTTCACGCTGTTATTGGATGTGTTACAACATCTTCCCATGTTTGGCTAGGAAAAGCAAAACTGTGCGGTGTTATTCAAACGAACTGGTACAACGTTGACCAGGCCACCATAGCTTTCCTTCCTGAAGTGAGTCCCGAAGCTGTAGAGATGGATCTGGTTGCTCTGTATGGAAATGAGGCATCCCCGATATTATGCGACAGTATTCAGTTCCACCTGTTCCTCAAAGCAGCATTTAATGCAACTGTGAACCGTCTTTGTTAGTCTTCAACCAAAAGAGTAGCTTCGTTCCATTCGAATCGCAGGTACCGACAAGTAAACAAATGGTTGGCAGAGGAGAAAGACGCCTCAGAGTGTAGTTGGTCGAAGACCAGCATCAATTTTGGTATTGGTTTGTCACCAATCAATACATTAAACGATCCAGCCTCATCCGTCCTTTTCAGATTTTCCTTATTTTAGTGCAAGAAGGGATACACGGGAGTATGCTATTGTTGTAGAACTGATATTAGTTGCTCAGCTTTGTGCAATCTGCCATTTGAAAAGACTGCACACAACATCTTTGCCATTCTAATCGACAAAAAAGAAAAATGACAAAATGAAGAAAAAATCCACAAATCCTTCTTTTTTCCTGTTCCGGAGTACGATCGTACCCATCAAAGACACCATACAATCAAGACATTAAGTGTAGTTAATTTTTAAGATACGTTTTAATGATAAAACTAACATGTAAATAATTTCACCCTTTTGAAATCATTGTTTTTTTAATATTTTGTCCATATCTCTCATTCTAATGGGAAGTGTTTTGTAGTGAAAATCTTTTAGTCAAAAATATTATCTATTCAAAATCAAACTCGGAAGATAACTTTCCAATCGAGAAACGAAATACGGTCGAAAATTCATCAATGTAAAAGGCAGATAAGTAGGTGAAGGAATGTTTGCGTTACTTGCATAGGACTATCAACTATTGGCCTGTTTAATTTTTTCATAACCGCCCAGTTTTGCCAGCACACATAACTTACATAAACACACATTAGAGTCTTATTATATCATTCTTTGCCCCCTTTTTTTAGAATAGGATCTTCTATATTGTATTGAAAAGAGTTTTGTCTCATTTCTTCAAAAATCGAATTTTCATATTATTTGTTTTGCGATTGTAAACGAACTATTGAATCTACAGACTTTGTTTTTGGCTTAAATGAAAGCCAATCAAACGTACTATAACAGTTTATCCAGATTTTTTAAAGTGGAAATTCATGCCCATATTTGGCGTGGAATGTGACCAAAGCATATTTTTTTCATTTTTCGCCAAAAATGGCCAGTTTTTGAAATGCGATATCTCCTAATCTATTGGTCGTACAGAACCCTACTTGAGCTTAAATTGTTCAAAATTTAATGTGTTTTAATACTTGTATTCACATTAAGATCAAAAGTTGGATACTTTAGAAGTTAAGAGAAAACTAAAAAAAGTCCGAAAATTTCGCAGTTTTTCGCGAATTACGACGCAGTGAGCACAGGTTTTTGAAAACTGCAAACTTAGATTTAGGGTACCCTAACTGACCCAAACAACATATTAAAAAAACATAACTATTGTGTTTTGCGATTTCAATGTCTAATATGACTGGACTACTTTATGTTTAGTAGTTATAAATATCGCTGTGGTATATTATAAAATTTAGTGAACTTGCGCTCTTCAAATGTCTCTAAAGTATTCATTTAAATAAAAAAGTCAATTGCAATTTATTTGCTTTGAATTAACCCAAGCAAAAGGACTGAAAAATCTAAAATTTTTGTCTAAAAATGAAGTTTACTCTTCACAGAGATGGTTCTTCCCAGCGAAGAGGAAAAAAAAAAAAAAAAAAAAAAAAAAAAAAAAAAAAAAAAAACTTTCGTCCCGAAGGGTGCACGTTCATGCCTATTAAATGATTTGAGCACAATGTTAATGTATAACGTTATTATTATTAACTAAATTGGGGTTGGAATGCATGTAATGAGATTAATGATTTCACATCAATGAAAAGATAGTTCCATTATTTTTCATGTTGGCTTTCCGAAATTCTAATTATTGCCTTGGTAGAAAAGATTTTAGGGTATAGGTGTGTGAGAAGGAAATGATACAAACGAGTAATAATTATGCGGTTTTTTCTTCATATTATTATACTTTTTCCTGTGGCCAACGTTAGGAAACTAGAGGTGAAAAAAACTCATTGATGCATCAGCTGATGAGTTGCAGAAGGAACGCCTTTTGAGATAATGATACTTGATGATTTTTATTGAAATGAAGTCTTTGTTTTGATGTTCAGCGCCATCTGTGTTCGAGTCTGTTATCACGTGAAGTCCGGATTATATGCACAAAAAATCTTGAAAGCATAATTGCAAATTCTTTAACTTACGAAGAGAAAAGTTGGCAGATTTATTTTAAAAGCTTGCCTTTTTTATGCCCGCACTAACGTCGCGGCGTATAGCCGCTATATACAGTAAAACCTGTCTACAACGACACTGTTGGGACCTAAAAAAATATCGTAATAGACAGGTTATCGTTATAGACAGTTTCATTATTCATGCTGACATTTTGCTGTGGTCAAAAAAAAAAAAATGTTATAGACAGGTTATCGTTATAGACAGTATCGTCATACACAGGTTTCACTGTAGATAGGCCGACGCATCAGCTTAAGTTTAGCCATTATGGATTGGATTTTTCATTGTTGCACTGTTAGGGTTATCACAGCAAAGTTTCGGATTTCGCCAAATTTGCCAAAAATAATATTTTATTTAATAAATAATTCATGTGCCGCTAATAATTGTTCACAGTGATCAATCACCTAACGCGATAACTCGCAAGAAAAGACAACCACTCAAATACGCGCTCCGATCCAAAATGGCTAATATCTTTAGCTGATCCATCGGCTCGTGTATATATATATATATATATATATATAGGGGCCTTAGCACGGCGCGTAAGGAAAATGTGCAGTTGCACACGCAGCTTTGCATTTCCGTATAATGGGATCGTTTTCAAAATTTTAAAAATATTTTTTCTGAAAGAGCATGTTTAAAAACATAGGATCTGACCATTTTTTAAAAAAATACTTTAATCGATGCGCTTTTATTGTTTACGCTTCTGCCGGTGACATCACAAATGATGAAATGAAATTCACTGTTGCCATTCACAGAGCAAAATATTTAATTCGCATCTTTACTCTCGTGTATTGGCAACGATATTGTTGATAGCAAGCGTTGAGCGCAATTTTTAATTCGCTCCTTGGCTTCTTGGTTATCATAACGTGCAAACGCGATAGAAAGATGCGCCAAAGTACATCATTTGTGACGTCATAAAGACCACGCATTGTTTGAAAAATAGGACGTTTTAAAAAATTAATCAAAAAATAACTGCTGGGAAAATGAAAATGTTCTGGATCCATGTTTTTTTTTTTTTTTTGCTTATTCTATCAATTTCAGTGACTAAAAGTAGTACTTTTGACTGAAGGAAACAACCCCATTCAGGCTCAACAATAGTGAGCATATTAGAAATAGAAGTAAAAATGAACATTTTCGTGAAACAGTTACATTAAAAACTATTTCCCGAATTCGTCGACACCCCTCCCCCAAATCTTTTCGATCGGGGCGGGAGGGATTATTCCAATTCATATTCTCATATTTCCTTGCTCAAGAGTCCCTAGGTGAAGTGGAAGGGGTCATGGCGCAGACTGCGCCATTGAAATTTTTAGGGGGGTTGCTTGATTTTAAGGGGGAATTGTTGGGGGTTTGGGGGTATTTTTTACTTGGGTGAGGGCTCATGCTCTTGGGAGGGTAAGGGCTCTTGTTCGTACGCGGAGTGGGCAACCCTGACTTACTCTCAATACAATTGGTAATGCAGAGCGTTTATATTTTTTGCATTTTTAACCATTTTTATTTTAGAAATACAAATCATTAACATTTACGTAAATGGGAAATACGTCAGCGAAATACATGACGGTCAGCACAAATGATGCACCCGATTTTAAAGAATGTTAAGAGGAAACAAATAAAGGACCCTGTGAGTAAATAGTAATCGATTCCAGAAGCCCTTTCGACCGTAATTCTAAAAATTAGAAAACAAATACAATTTAACTCAAAAATTTCGAACGTAAATGCCGTGCTTAAAACTTGGACACCATGGAAGATTTTTTTGAGCAATCACATTGCTTATTGTTCTCATTTGACTGCTTTGAATTCCTATGATTTTATTCCCCCCCCCCCGCCTCCCTTTGCACCACCACCATCGACCGGCCTCACGATGCTGCTCCTCTAGCGAAAACCATCTCCAGGTTGCGTCCATATCCTACACGCACACATACACATACACAAACACAAATACAAAAGTGACGACCAGCAACAGGCTCTGGGCCCAGCTAGACTGGTCCTAGTCAATTTACAAACCCCAGTGAAGATCAATGGCCCTCTTAAAACTATCTACTCCCTTGCTCATTACCACCACCTCTTCCGGTAAGCTGTTCCAAGGTTCCACTACCCTGCTAAAATAATAATTTTTCCTAATATCCATGTTAGCCTGAGATTTAAATAGCTTAAAACAATGACCCCTTGTCCTGTTTTCAGTGCTAAACTTCAGCCCCGTAACATCTTTCATTTTAATAAATTTAAACAACTGAATCATGTCCCCTCGGTCTCTTCTTTGCTCAAGACTGTACAACACACATACTCACGCACACACTCATGCCTGCACACAGACACACACACACGCGCACTCGTGATTGCGAAAAACATAACTTGAATACAAGATGTCAAAATTCAAATTAATATACAGTCGACTCCCGCTACAACGCGATCCGACTTACGCGAAATGGCTACAACGCGATTTTTTCACCAGTAAAGAATTTTAGGCCTAACGCGAATTCCTCACCCGCAACGCGAAATTTTTCGGAGGGGAATCGTGGTGTGTAAGTATTCTTTGTAATTGGCTACAATATTTTTTTCGTGAAAAAAGACCTTCATCCCTTTCGCATCACTGAACAGTGAAACAACTGTTTAAAAATATATTAGTTTAACGGTTTGATTACGCAGCATAAATCATTATCATCTTCACTTTTTTAAGTTACAAATATCATTAGTACTGGATCTACTGTACAGTACAACTATAGTGCATTTTTCTTACTGTATGTACGCACCGTATATTGGTTAATTGTCTTTCTTTCCCATTGATCATTGATTTTGTGCGTTGTAGCAGTATTTAACGTTGAATAAAACGTTTTTTTTATAAATACAGTAAAACCTGTAAAGTTGACCACCTGTCTATGTTGACCGCTTTTGTCAGGAACGGAATTAGTCCTATCTTATATAATGAAGGAAAACCTCTGTAACTTGACCACCTCTCTATCTTGACCACCTGTCTATCTTGACCACTAATGAACACCAAGTTTGGATTGGAGTATTGTAAAAAACCCTTTGTAAGTTGACCACTTGATTTATTTTTAAAAATTTTATTTAGCAAATTATTTTATTATTATTTTTTTTTTACGCTTTCCAAGAATATTTCTGATGCCAGACCAGCATTTTACCAACTAAATGAAACAGCAGCATAACTAAACCTCCTTTTGAGTTTAACCACATGGAAAACTACTAAGAACCCTTTTATTCTCCAAACTTGTTTTTCTTCTGTTGTTAAGCGAAAAATTTGTAATTTTTGATTAGCTATAAATTTTAGGAACTATTAATATAAAATGAGTAACTTTTCATAAACAATAAGGCTTTATTTTTTTGATCAATTTACTGAAATTTTAAATTTCCACGACACATTATACGTCATTCTGGGAAAATAATCTCTAAAAATATTTGAATAACATCTTAAATTATTGTTTCAAAGTAATGCTAAGCAATGAAAGTGAGTTAAACAGAAAGAGCAGGTGTCAATTGCAAGAATTACAAAAAAAAAAAAAAAAAAAATCATTACCCCCTTTATAAGTTGACCACCTGTCTAAGTTGACCACCAAAGTACTGCACCGCAAGTGGTCAACTTACACAGGTTTCACTGTATAAGTAAACATTCACTTTATGTAAGAAACAGTAATGTTTAGTTACGAAATGGTTTTTAACAGTTGAGGGGGTGTTTACAAGTGTCTAAAATAATTGGATACGTTTATAAAAGTTTTTACACAAGCCCTTTTCCACAACGCGAAATTTCGACTTACGCGAAGGACCTTGGAACGCATCCCTCGCGTAAGTCAGGACTCGACTGTATATATATTTTTTCCAATTCGGAAAACAATTTGTAGCTTTCTCACCTGTTTTTGCTGCAGGCGATATATTCAAAGAAAGTAGATGCACTCGAAACCGCCCATTTTTTGTTTTTCGGATTGTGTTTAAAAATAATGCTGACATGTCACGTGTTTCTCCAGTGAAAGGTTGATTCATGCATAATTGCTGATGATTTGACCCCTGTTTGTGAGCGAAATTGCGCAATTTCTTGTTACGCGCACGTGGTGCTTGCTTATTCACTTTTCGACCTGGGTCACCTGGTTTATTCCGAGTTTTACGTACTCCTACTCGACTTGGTTCGCTTCTTTGCTTGTCCGTTTTCAACTGAAAGATGTAAACGTGTTGCAGTTTTACTGTTTCAAACCAGCAAACCCTTAGCCAAGTGGTGTTAATTTTCCGAAATTTCCTTAAAATTTTGCCCTGCCTGTTCCGCAAATTCATGCACTTATTCTCAAAAAAAGAAAAAAAAAAGAATGAAATTAATTTGAATTCTGAAATTTTGAATTCAAACTGTTTTTCGCAGTCACGACAGGACCCTACTCATTGGAGTTATTGTTTCTAGAAACGGCTGCTGTCCCCCCAAGCCTGCCTCTCCTCCTGGGCGGTTACGTGCGTATAGTTGTGTGTGTGTAGGCGTACGTGCGTGCATGTATAGGCTTGTGTGTGTGCGTAGACCTGTGTGTATGTATTTATGCGCGTGTGTATGTGCGTAACGATGCGCGTGTGTGTGTAGGACATGGACGCCACCGACCAGGAGTGGTCCTAACTGAAAAAGGAACCACAACGCCAAGGACCGTCAAATGAGAACAATAAGCAATCGTGATTGCTCAATAAAAAATGGAGACCTCGGAGCTTTCATAAATTATGACACTTTTTTACCTCGCCATTTTTCACCCCTTCCCCTCTTTTTTACGAAGTATCACTTCACCTTCCCCCTTGTCACGCTTTTTTAACTTTCAGCTTTGTTATTAGTAAAGATAAAGATGTAAGTCTCTGTCTGGATATCTGGATCTCTGTCTGGATGTCTGTGACGCGCAAAGCGCCTAGACCGTTCGGCCGATTTTCATGAAATATGGCACAAAGTTAGTTTGTTGCCTGGGGGGTTTGCACCTCGAAGCGAGTTTTCAAAAATTCGATTTTGTTCTTCTATTCCAATTTTAAGAAAATTTTACCGAGCGAGTTATCACAATGTGGACGACTAAGTTACGAAATTGTCATAACGTGGAACCGTAACATGGGCAAGCAAATGAATATAGCAAATTAACTAGAAAATCACCATCCAATATCTGTAAATATGTAGGCGAACCAAATGACTTTTGATTTTCTACCACGGACAAAGCCGTGCGGGTACCACTAGTGTTCTTATAAAAAAGCGTGATGTCACACTTCTTGTTGCGCCCCTCCCTCCCCTTGTCACGTACTCGCAATTTCACGAACCCCTTTCCCCTACGTGACATAATTTGTGGACAACCTCTTACTCATTTTTCATCTTCTCCCCCCCTCTTTTTTTTATCCTGTTACATTTATCAGTTATTAGCTCTTAATTTAATCAAGCAAAATTAAGGTCCCTAAAAAAACCTTAAAGTACTTAATTTTTTAAAAATTATGTCAAGTTTGGACCTCATTTTCTTTTTTCTCTCCCCCCCCCCTAAATCTTCATCCTCCACGATATATGCCGAAAACGTATGTTTGGGCAACATGCAAACGCTATCAAACACGTGTTTCGCCGAAATTTGCATGCCTTGTTTGAGATTTCAATCTTTTTGCATCCTGCAAATATTTCAATCATTTTTAATGTTAGGTTTTTTTCACCATATGCTACTTTTTATCTGCTTATTTTATTCATTATATTTTAATAATATTTTTATTTCTTAAATTTATTTTAGAAAAAATGCAAAAGTCGGTCAAAAAAAAAAAAAAAATTGTGTTCCAACTCTCAATCTCAGATTGTATTAAAACTTGGCATGGTTACTTTTTTTTTTTTTTTTTGTGTAATTTAAGAAAGTGTCTAGTGAATCTGTAATTGTTTAAGCTTTACAGCCTGTAAATTGTGTTTGGAATTTCATGGTTTAATGAAGCAACTTCAAGTTCTTTTGATCCTGAAATAGTATTATGAAGCTTTTTAAGCCAAACTTTGAGTTCCAATGCGAAGAAAAGGCTTAGCTAATTATTTATGTATATATATATATTTTCAATTTTTGCTGTGAAAAGCATGTTCTGCCATATAAGGAAAACTTAGATTTTTCACTCTGTTGTAAATTCTTACTTTACAAATAAACCTAATTTTAAAATTAATGTTCTCATTTTCAATACCTTTAATTCAAATGTTTAATCAAAAAAAAAAAAAAAAAATTCTCTCATAAATATGAAAAATTGATATTATTGAATGATGCAGCCAAGATTGAACTCTGGTTCCCCAACCCTTTATTCAAGGACTCGGGGGGTTAGAAATTGCTGCCTTTCTTTAAAAAACTTAAATTTATATAAAAATAAACAAACTTGCAAGAAATGGTGCAATGCCGCAAATTTGTTCAAAATGGCATGTTAGTAACAAATAAATGAAAAGCAATAATAAGAAAACCATAGTTTAAATGTCTTGAAAAAAAGATATTTTATTTCTTTTCCCTCAATTTGCCTCTCACTCCAATAACGTATGCTAAAAAAATTAAAAAAAAAAATAATGCTTCAAATAAAATAATTTTCAAATGCAAATAATTCTCTAATAAATTTTAAAATGCAAATAATTTTCTAGTTATCCCCATTTTCCTGATCTTTTTTATAATTAAATTTTAAAAAATAAAAATGATGCCATGTATATGTGTCATGTTTTGTATTAATTACTGCCCAATTATTTCAAACATAATTAATTGGGGAAAAAATTCGTATTATCCTTGAAACTGGTCAATTAGCCACTTTTTGTTGAATTTTGGTATGTCATACAGGAGCTATTTTGATCTCTTCCCTTTTCTGCATGATTTTAAAAATTCTTTTTGAATTTCCTTCTTTTTGCTCTCTGACCACTCTCATCCCTGTGATGTATGAAATTAAAAAATATAATTCACTGATAATGTGGCATCGTAGTCAATTGCACCTCTCCCTGCATTTTGGGAACAATGTTATGCATTTGTGTATGTGTATATTGTATCAAGTACTTTGCCCCCCTTCCCCCCGGAAAGCTTTGAAGTGGTGTACCTAAAGTTATCTAATTATTTCCGATGAGTATATTTGAGAGTCCTTAAAGTCCTTAATTTTCACTTATGAAGCCTGTACAGCACCTACATGCCATCTTCTTTTTGGATCCTAAACAGGAATTGAAATTTCAAATTTCAAAATTTTTCCTCTAAATATATAATTGCACAAATTACCAGATTTCAGGAAAAGTTATGCGCAGTTCAGAAAATTTCATCCGCATTCGCTAGCACCCCAGCGCCTGGTCAGTAGGGGTGTAAAAACGTTCATTTTTGAAAATGTTAGGGAAATAATATAACTTGACTACCTCAGGCGTCAAATTGATGAAAACTTGTGTTGACATCAAGAACATTTTGTACTAAAATTATCAAGTTAACAAATAATGGATAAGTCATGCTCCCCCCCCCTCCCCCCACATTTACGGATCTCTTTGCCGGATCGTGACACTGACTTCCATTTTTATCAAATAGGATAGGTGTACAAAAATAAATTTTAATCGCTTTTGTTTCATGCCGGGGTTCCTTTTGAGTCAAGACCTTATTGCTGTTATTCCACTAGTATTCTCCTTGTAAGGGCCATGCAGGCGAGTGCATAGGGGGGGGGGAGAAGGGATACTTTTTGTCCCGGGCCCGGACCTGAAGGGGGCCCCAAATTTTTTAAATGATGGATAAAATATATGTTAGGACGTTGGGGTAAACAATATGGAAAGGGGGTGGGGCGTAAAAGTCGATTGTGACGGGTCCCAAAATTTCTGTGCACGCCACTGGGTTTAATTCGGTACTGATCATAGGTGATTTATCTCTGCGGGCATTGAACCAAACTAGACCCTGCATAAAATCAAATATATGACACAATATAGATTGCTAAGTTACCGGCCTGAATTCGGGGTTAAGGCAAAACTGCGTGCAATATACTGATGTGATAACCGGGCTGTCGGTATGTATCATGTAATTAATATGATCATGTAATTAAATTGCGTACATATGCCCTCAAATCTTATTATTCGAATTTTTTATTCCCTCAGTAATTATTAATGTAATTCCTGCAGAAAAATTACGATTAAAAACTACTCATATTTGGGTGTGATTCTGTTTACTTTTTAACTTTCACTTTGTTTATTCACTTTGAAAAGTTCTCTAGCAATTGTCTGAAATGTGACTTGAATTAATCATGCTGAGAAGATTCTTGCAATTGAACTGTTCGCTCTTAATCTCATCATCCCCCTTTCCTCCTATTATTCGAATCATTCTAGAGCTATTAATTATCTCGCAGATCTTTCTGGGCCGTGGTCTTTTTTTTTTTTTCTTCACATGCGTTTTACTTCTAGGTCGTTTCCATTTTCTTCATCTCATTTGCATTCTGAAATTCGCAGACGGCATTCTAGACGATTTTGTTTTATGATTTGGCGTAACCTTCCTTTAAATAGGAGCAAAAAAAGTTCTTTCTCGATCTTCAAAAAGTTTTTATAATGTGCCGTGGACTTTTTTCTTGTTTCAGTTGTAGGGGAAATGCTTAAAGGATATCTTATTTTAATACAAACATGATTTAGGATTGAAAAACCATGTGGCAACATTAGGCTTGAATTAAAAAATTATTTTAGATTAAATTGGATACTGAAACGTTGCATTTATGGTTAACGTTTAAAATTCTTTTTGTGCGTTATTTTTTTTTTTTTTTTTTGTTTTGTTTTTTTAATAACTAGAGGGGCATTGCCCCCTGCTCGCTAACGCTCACCAACCCTCGAAGATTGCTTCGCAATCTTATTTGATTCGCAAAGATTTAAATCGTCAAATAGAAAGAAACAGATTAAAAACGCATTAAGAGCTCCTTTTGGATCAAAAAGCACCCCCTTCCCAGGGTTTCAGAATAACTTGACCAACTTGCAGAGCCGTAAGGGCTGAGGGGCTCCTGAGCATTGCAAAACTGCAGTTTTGTATATTCATGGTATCATATTCTGCTCTTTAGCTCGGGGCTTGAAATGAATTGAGCTTAAGATTTTCCGTTAAAATCGAAACCCTTAAAGTTTGAACTAGAGAAAGAAGAAACATGCGAATCGAAAAGACGTAACTATCGCAACGCCAAAATAAAACATCAATAATTTTCATGGAGATGAGGATTATTACTTGAATTTTAACGGCTTGTAACTTTTTTTTCCTTTCCGCCGTATTTAAGTTAGGGCATTTAAATAAATTGCGTAGAACGCGGAAAATTGTACCCTTTCCAACGATATATAATATTAATATGTGCAAGTAATTTTTTCACTCCTTTAATAGGCAATAATAGGCAATTTACGCGAAATTTCAGCATAAAAAATTAATTACATAAAAGCTAATTCCAATTTAAAAAAATAAAACCCCAGGTGCACACCCCTGGGGCTCGAAGTAATTTTGTACAAAATTTCAAGGCTGTAGGTGCTATGGGATCTCCTAGACGCACATCCGCCACAGACTTATTTCCAAATATTCTTTGAAACCTTACTTTTATTTACTATAAAGAGATTATAGTTGTTTTGAAAATAGTTTCATTCTTCTAATTAAACTTAGAATATTGTTTATTGTCTTCTGTGGAGAAAGAAATTGTATTTGTGCAGGGGTGCCGATCCCCCTCCCCTTAAGTCGATGGCCACATCCTCAAATGATCTAAGCAAATGATACGAAACGAAGACCCCTCCAGAATGAGAGCCCCCCCTCCAATGAAATCAGGACTCCCCTTAATTTATCCCAACCCTAAAAATTTGAATGGCTTAGTCTGCGCCATGGATCCCCCTTGTAGGCACTCCTGCTTAATGAAACTCCGTCGGATTTAAAATTTTCACACGATGACGATTGATGATGAATGGCGAATTGGAGCTTCTTCTCTACTTATTCTTTAACTTCCGTTATTGAGATAGCATCATGAACTTGAGTTTATAAACTGAAAAGAGAGGCTGAAACTAAAGAAGTAAATGCTTTTGATCAAGTTTTAATGAAACTGAAAATTAAATGACTCTTCTAATCAAAGTGGGTATCTCGTTTATATTGTTCTATAGAGAATGTTCCCATTGATATTGCAAGGGTTTGGCCAAAGGAAATTTGTCTGTTCACAAGGACCCTTCACAAAATTCCAACCCTTTAAAGGGACCCTGCATAATATTCTGATGAACCGAAATGAACTCCACAAAATTCCGATCGACCAAATTGGAGTTTTCAAAGAACATTACGTAAATCGGAAATTTAATCTATATTGACGGTTTTTTGGTTTACATTTTAAAATTTCCAAAAAAATTTCATTTTGCACAATTTTATAAATTTACAACAATAGGACCCCGTGAAAATCTCTGGACCGTCAAATGCTTAATGATTCTCCTTTTAATTTGAAAATTTCAGCTCGAGGGCTATAAATGAGAAAAATCAACTGATCTTCTTTTTTACTTAACATCAAGTACTTGAGTTTTATATTTAGCAGAAAAGAGCAACGCTGACACATTAAAAAATGATTTTGATAAAGGTTACTAAAAATAGGCCGCTTTATCTGGAGTATATTTCCAGCTTATCGTTTTATGTATACACAGGCGCGTGTCCAAATCAGGTTCACACTCTTGAAAGAATCTTTTTGCACTAACAAAAAAATAAATAAATGATAAGCTCAAATTGATAATGTAAAAAAAAAAAAAAAATCGATATCGTTTACGAAAAATGGTTCATGAATTCGAATTATGAGGCAGTAAAAAGCAAAGTGGCGTAAGTGGAACGAAGTGAAATGAATGAAGTTCAAACCGTAGGCAGACTTTTATTTATTTATATTTTTTTCGAAATTCTGCTCTATTGCAGCACCTATCTAGGCAACAGTATCATCCCTTGTCAGCGGCGGATACAATCATTTTAGGGAGTCCATGCTAAAGAATGGCTCCATAAACTGTTTTATGTTTGAAAAAATTATGTAACTGCTTGGGTGTCTATAAAAAGCACCAAATCGGCCAGAAATAAGGCCCCTTACAGGCATAAACGTTAAAAATTAATTTTATAAGCAATGAAAAGAAGCATTATTTCAAATTTGCTTTCAAAAGTAATTAATGAATTGAAAAGACTACTGAAATCATTTTTTTTCATGCAATGTTATTGCGTGTGGACGGATACTAATGGTATTGATTTATTATTATTATTATTATTTTTTTTTTTTTTTTGCTGGGAGGGGCTATTTGGAAAACATGATGTAATGAAAATTTGCATACTTATTTCGGATTTATTCGCTTGTACTAAAGAAGGAGGTTCTAAAACTTAGAAACGTGTGCACCGAGGCATATGCAACCGCGGCCGGCGGTAAGTAACTTATTTTATGCTTGCTTTTTTAATTTAGAGAACTTTGTTAGTATAGTAGAACCTCGTTCATCCGGACTAATTGGGACCAATGGCATTCCGGTTTATCGAAAATTCGGGTAGTTTCAGTATTAAGCAAAATAAATCTTTAAATAAGCTAACTCGCCGTTCATTACAACAGAAAACCAAGTTTTGTAGCTAAATTTAATAGAATTGTTTCATAAAAATCAATTTTCATGTAATTTCTTCAAGAATTAGATCACTGTTTTCTTGTTCAAAGTAAGGCCACTGTATAAGGGGAGCTGACTCATCCGACATTTTGTTTCCAAAATTGTCAGGGGACAAAATTAGTATTTGTACAAAAACCTCGTTGCAGAAAACTGATGTCCAAGCTTTAGATGTGTTGCCTAATTGATGTTTGATTATGTTATTCTGTAAATGAAGAAGATTTAAAGATAAATGAAGAAGAAATAAGGTGTGAAAATGAGGTTTCACATTTCCGGAAAAAAAAATTGGTTGAATTTGTAAACTAAGTTAACTTTCTAGATTTACCTTAAGTGGTATTTCTATCAACTTATCATGAATTTTTTTACGACATATCAACCAACGAACATTATAACGTATTTATAAATACTAGAAACAAGGTTGGATCCAAAGCTGTCTTGGAACCAAGATAAGTTCTAGTTCAACCAATTATGGTTCAAACACGTGTGTTCGAATGCGAAACGATCATGCTGACGTTTTATCATTATAGTTTCACTGCAATGGTGTTTGTTTAATATAATTTAATGTACAATCTATGCAAGAGCTGTAAATTTAATCAAAATGAAAAGCGAGTGTTCGGTGTACTCAGAGGTGCCCGCCCATCTAGGGAGAGGATCATGGCGCAGACTGCGATATCAAAACTTTTAGGGGGGCTTAAGGGGTAAATTTCACTTTGGGGCGGTGGGTCTCCGCGATATTAGGGGGAGGGGCGCTCTTGCTCTTTGAGGGCGAAGGCACCCCTGGGTGTACTTTTTGTTACGAATTTGCTATCATAAGTAAAATTATATTTTTAAACTTTTTTTTTTTTTGAAATAATACAAATTTGATGCGGTTAAACGAGATTTTACTGTAGTTTTCATTTTTTATAAATCCCCCCCCCCCATATACAGAATTGAAAGAGTGAGTGTTCCATAGAAAATGAAATACCATATTATTATCCCCCCCCCCCCCCCTATACTAAATGTGGGTATGTTTCTTAAGCTGAACTGGCTGAAAACAGAAGTTTTAACAATAACTTCTCTTGTTTTGAGGGTTTAGCAAATTGCTATAAAGAGTAAATGATATCAATATCTAAACCCGCTTTTTGCCTGCTACTAAAACTAGAATTCATTAACTAATTGAAGTTACATTATAATTTTGAATTTTTCTGCGTCTCTTGCACTTTACAGCTAGACCTTCTGCTGAGAAATAATATTGAAAACAAACTTTTCAGTTGATGATCGCGGGAAGATCACGATTGTTACATTACTTCATTCAATGTGCGCTCACAGTTTTAGATATCATTGGGATATTTTTCTTTCAGTTCCAAAATGAATCAATAAAACGATCTTTCTCGTTATTTCCCGTGAGAATTGCGCTACTAAATTTATGATACCAATAGTGGTTCTTATTTTAGAATTGAATGCCCGGTCATCGATTTTTTTTCATAATGTACTAGCTGGACTTCTAATTCCAGGGCGAGGCGGAAGTATTCATTGCAAAATAAAATGTTAATTTCCTCGTTAAAAAAGTAAAAAAAAAAAAAAAAAAACCTATTCCAGACAAAATTCGGAACTTACCTATATGTTATCCTTTTCCTAAAAAAAGCTGAAAGTCTCTCTGTCTAGATATCGGGATCTTAAAGTCTGAACAAACAACGTAAGTAGAAGCACAAATTTGTAAATTACAGCAGACACGTGTTTCGGCGTTACAGGGAACGCCTTTTTCAATGCAAAAAATAATGAGCTTATGGATGAAAAGACATCCGAATCCATAAGCTCATTATTTTTTGCATTGAAAAAGGCGTTCCCTGTAACGCCGAAACACGTGTCTGCTGTAATTTACAAATTTGTGCTTCTACTTACGTTGTTTGTTCAGACTTTACTATTCAGCACAAAGGTATTTATTTATCTTATCGGGATCTTACTCTGTCTTGATCTCTGTGACGCGCATAGCGCCTAGAGTACCGTTCGGCCGATTTTCATGAAATTTGGCACAAAGTTAGTTTGTACCCTGGGGGTGTGCACCTTGAAGCGATTTTTCGAAAATTCGATTTTGTTCTTTTTCTATTCCAATTTTAATAACATTTTACCGAGCAAATTATCATAACGTGGACGAACAAATAACCATAACATGGACTAGCAAATTACTATAACGTGGACGAGCAAATTACCATATGCGATCATGGGCGAGCAAATGAACATAGCGAATTGGTGAGAAATTCATCATCCATTATTTGTAAATATACAGGCGAACCAAATGACCTTTTAATTTTCTACTACGGGCAATGCCGTGCGGGTACCACTAGTTAAAAATCAAGTTCTATATTTCACCAAAAAATTGGTTAAATCTAACTAAATTTAGCTACAAACATCTTATTAATGATTTTTTTTCACCAATAAGAAAACAAACCAATACTTTCATAAATTAAAAACTAGGACCTTCATCACTTGTTCTTATAGGATTTATGACTCATCACCAACTTTCCATTGACTTCGGATTTGTTCAGGAAGTTTTCCAAGAAAGGATAAGCTGAGCTGAAAGTCAATAGAAATTTTATGAATCGCAAAAAATATTGCTCGCTTTGAACGGTTTTGCTCGTAAAAGCGAGTTATGCTCCCATAGACTTATTACATTGTACCAACCAAATCTTGATTTAATCGCTAAATCCGGGTTCTCGTTAAATCAGCGCTCGTTATATGAGAGTTCGACTGTATAAACATTTTCTAGACTATTTATTTATGATCATATTTAAGGAAATTGATGAATGCTTCAATTGTTCGTCAAACAATTTTAACATTCAAGAAAGCCCCTTTTAATCATTAAAAGTGTGCATATATTTTTTTTTCTATCTTGACGGTTACCTGCTTGTATTTGCTAATTTGTCCCCCTTTTTTAGATCACTGGTAAACTTTCTTTTGTTAGTGGTTTCCGACTTGGGAAATATGTAGGAAAGTTTCCTTGAAGTTCTATTTCCTTCTTAAAAAGGCCTTGGTATGGTTTTCCCTAAAGTTGTTTTTTTTATTCATCGCAACATATTTGTTTATTTTTTTAAATTTTCAATCATGTCAATCCTTGTGATGGATAGAATATGTGCGGTGCTTCGACTTTAGCATTGCTCCAGTTAATTATTGAAGTTTCTTTCCTCGTGTCGTCAACATGCGTTTTTGTCTCCTCCTTTCTTCCTAGGTGGGTTTATTCATTTTCAGTCTCTCAACTATAAAGTAATATTTAAGCACCCGGGGCGGTAATTTGTGGTGTGTCCCCCCCCCCTTTACAGATGCAAAAGAAAAAAAATGCATGAAAGTCATGCAATTCAGAAACAACTACATTTGTGTTGTAATGAAATTTTAAGTCGGCTAATTTACAAAGAACAGATAGAAGTGGGGTGTCCGAGGGTTTGCCCCCCGGAAAATGTGCTTTCCTTCGAACATTTGCTTCAACCACATGTTCAAGGATGTTTTAACGTGTATGCTACAGTATCGCGAAAGTTTTTTTGATTATTTGCAGCAATTGATATCTGAGCCACAAAGTTCTCACCTGAGGGTAAAAAATTCGAACTAGAGTTTTCTTAGGGGTCATCCAAAAATGATGTTACGCTTTGAGGGGGGGGGGGGGGTGACAGTTTGTGAGAAGGGGAGAAAAGATGAATTAAGAAGTGTTTCATCACCCATTTTGGTTCAAATATATGTATATATTTTTATAATAATGTGTCATATAGCTTGACATGTAATAAAGGAAGGGAAGGGGATAAGGTGTGTGAGACTTTGTTACAAAGGAGAGAAAGGGGTCAAATACGATGAGAAAAAGTGATGTCCTTCATGGACATGCCTTTATTGCATATTTCTTTTCCCTTTGATCTATATTTCTAGCACAGCCAGAATTTACTTTCGGAGTATGAGGGGTGCGTGATAAGTCTTCACAAGCATATAAATTGTTCATTTGAGTGAGCAATTGAATTCTGGAGTTGAGCCTTCCCACACTGTGCCCCTCCCTGACCATGCTTGTACCGAATTTCAATAACTCTGCGTAAGTTAACTAGTAGATTTAATTCTAACTACGCAACTATGTGTGTATAAAAATTTCCGCGATCGTAGGAACTCGTGAAATTTTCAATTGGTTTTCCCTCCTCATTACAGGCGGCAGATCCATGAGGAGAAAGATTCATGGCTAGAGGGTCATGACCTTCCCCCCTGAAAAGACCAAAGATTGGCCAAAACATCATTTCCGGGACTTAGGCCCCCCATTTTTGCCCGAATATTGACTCTTTTGAAGCCCTTTTCCTCCGGCAATGAGAATGAACCCTCCGAATCCAACTTTACCACACACAGCCCCGAGTTTTCCAGCCGTCTAGCTCTGTATTCGAATTTCGTCAACTTTCGGGGAACGACTTTTCAACTTTCAGGAAACGAAACCCCCTTCCGTTTTCTCGGTTTCTCTCGCTTATACCGAAGCGGAAATCAACTTCATCAGCTGTCGGCAATGAAATCGTTTCCTATCTGTAACGTTTATTTGTATCACCTGTTGGTAGCAAAAGAGTCAGCCGGCTTTTTCATCGAAATCGCTTTCCTGCATACTGCCTTTGTTTATTTGATTTCCCTCCGTATCGCACTGACACGACTGACGTATGAAAAATGTGTGGCGGATGAATGCATGCACTTCTTAGCTTAGTAGTGTGTCAGCTGTGGATTCTTCAAATAAAAACTGGTTGACTCCGCCAAATCTGTTAAAGCTGTTTTTATGTGCATGCAAGTACACAAAAACAATGACTTGAGGGCCACCGAGTGCCAAGGCGGGCCCCTGTTAGTTAGGTCGCCGGGTCCTCCCCCATAAAATTTATACAACAGGGTGAGGCGCTGGAACTTCAGGGTGGCGACAGATCAGGGAAATCAGGAAGATCAGGGAAAAGTCAGGGAACTTTATCAATCAGGGAAATATCAGGGAATTTTGAAAAAATAACAAAAAATCAGGGAAAACTGATTTTATAAAGAAAAATTTTTTTTTCCTTTACCAAATTAAGTATTCTAATTCCCTACGCATTTCCCGCCAAATATCTGTTCAAAAAAAAAAAAAAAGTAAAATGAATGAGGTGCGATTATACATTGCTGCATATTTGTGCATCTTTTTTCCTCAACGTCGAAGTATTGAATCTTACTTATTAACCACAGAATGAACTTCCTCAGTTTGCTTCTTTGTCTGTTAGGTTGTTTATTTTACCTAGCTTGAAATTTCCTTTTACGCTTTCAATGCTACGTAAAATAAACAACTATACAGGCAAAGAGGAAGCCTTCATTAATGCCTTAGCTCCTTTGCCTTTATTCCCCTGTCTCGAAGTAATTGGTGTACTGTAATCACGATTTCAAGAAGAAATCTTGGGTTTTTGAATTAATACTATAAAAGCTTAAAAGTTATTACTTCTTCGCGTTTTTAATTTAATTGCTAAAATTGAACTTTCAGTAAAAAAACTTTGTTTTTTGCCGTTATACTATTTGTTGTTACCGCAGATTATAAAGGTTTTCTTTTCTTCAGACTTAAGTGATTCTTTAATTTTATAACCAAGTTGTATTCTTCTTTTATATATTTTGAAATTAAGTAATTGCTTTTTTTCCTCTTGCATTTCAAAGTTGTTTGTTACAAAAGCAATCTAAGATTTTTTTTCCTTACATACTGAAATCATTTGAAATAGAGTTAACTTGTGTACTTAAGTAAATATCTTAATTTTTTTTATTGTTAAAATGCTGTATTCATTCATTAAAACCTATGTTCTTGATTAGAGAAAAGCTCCCTATGAATGGATGTCAAATGGTTTCATCTGTTTTGCATAAATATGTCAATTAGTTATATAAGAACAACTGCATTACTTCTATTCGTTCACTATTACTTGTTTCTTGCAACAATTATTATACGGTTTAAAAATTTAGTTCAAAATAATTTCAATTACTTTTTAGTTCTATCATAAATACACATGTTTTTAAGAGTAATTTTAATAGTTTCTTAAAATTCTTATGCTAAGTGGTTTCTGGAAGTAAAGTTTTTTTTTTTTTTTTTAATTTTCTGTAATCTTTCCATGTAGAAAAATTTAATATACTTTTTTGTATGTTTTGTTTTTTCCCAAAAAAAATTAACTTTATGATTTATTAAAAAAGTAGCATTTTTTAAAAATATATCTTTAGTTCAACAACTTTACACAACTTAAAACCTTTAAAATACTTCATTTTATACAAACATACAATGGATTTCAAGTAGAGCAAAGAAAGAAAACCATTATCATTGGTAACGTAAATCAGGGAAATTTGGTGAACTTAATCAGGGAAAAGTCAGGGAACTTTTTTTCACAGTTCCTGTCGCCACCCTGAACTTCAATTTTTGAAAATGAATTAAAAAAAATTACACACATATATAAAAATTCTTTATCTTTTTCTTGTCGCATATAATGAGAGATATGCTTCACACTGTTTTGAAAACAATATCTCTTAAGTGTTGCCTCCATTGTCAATACGAACTCGAAAGTTTTGGTCAACTCTTAGGAGCATGTCAACCGGTAAATTGGCAGTTTTGGCTCGGATGCGGTTCTTCAAGTCCTCCAGGGTTCATGGACGATCCTGCGACAGATATAACCCCACAGGAAATAGTCACGGGGGGCTAAATCGGGCGAGCCTGCAGGCCAGTTTAAGTTCCCATTCTGATTTAGCGGCTGTTTGAAAAATACGCCTCCACAGTAAAAGTGCGATGCTGTCTCAACTGAAAGCATAATGTAAGAATATTTCCCATTCAGATCTTTCCGTGGAACTTCTCCTCACCACTCTGATGCTCCACACTTTTTGCGCTCCAAATTCAAAAAAAAAAAGTTTCCACGCCCCGATCTATATTACTCCAGTTTCGAGCCGCTTCAAGGGTTAAACCCCTAGTGTCGGACTAGAAAGACATGGCTTCTCGTTGGCCATGGATGAGTTGAATAATACTTGGAGATTGTCTGTCTATTCCAGGGATGGGAATGATAGACCTATCTTGCAGTTAGGCTGCATTTTAAGTTAAGCGTTTTGCCGATGCATCTTTCTACAATTTTCAAGATAATCACTGTTCTTTTTCAAATGCCAGTTTTCGCTTGTTTGTAATGCTGCATATTCATACAGGGCAAGCACAGGGATTTTTTTTTTCCCCCAGAATTGAGTGGGGATCAATTCTGGAATTGTTTAGAAGAAAATTACTGTGTCTAATTCATCCCCTGTCTCGGATGAATTAGACACAGTAATTTTCTTCTAAACAATTCCAAGAGGCACGACTAGAAAAATTTGTGATTAATCACTGGTTATAGGGATGCCCTTTTTCTGGAGCAGTTGCACCTTCACGAAAACCTCTGAAAACCCGAAGCAGAGTCATTAAAGTTAACCTAGTTAATTTTCTTTTAAATTATTGAACACATCAATAAAAATATTTTCTATGTCATGTACCAAATGCTGCTTATTTTAACGACATTACGAATTTGAAATAAAATCACTCTTAGTACCATGCTTACCATTTGATTGTGCCTTACCTTAACCACAATTCAACTGTGCATATGTAGTGAACATGTTTATTCGAGTTGTAAATGATTGGTTAGGGCTGGAAAAAAAGACTAAATCTGGTGCTAGTTTATAATTTCCCTGTGTCCAATATGCTTAATGTATATCCTTGCAGAAAAAAGTGATGCTCGACTGAATACGTTCAAAAAAGCAACCTTGATTTATTAAAAAAAAACTCCCCCTTTCTATACATTTTTTGAAATTCTCTTTCCAAAGTTCGGTTACTATGTGATAACTTCAACAGCTTAGCGGTTATGCACGGCTAACGCTTAAAACAAAAGCTCTTGAGTATTTGCGCGAACGAATAAATGGTATTTTCCTTCTAAAATGAAAGATTCTACATGTTTTGCGTAAACCGTGGGAGGGAACGAGGATGCGCGCTTGGGTGCCTTTCCTTTATGGTTCAAGAGATCAATATGAACTTATCAGCATTTGAATGTTCGAAAATGACATTAAACACGGGGTGAGAAAAAATAAAATGCCGTAAAAAAATGTACGGCTCTTATTTTCAACGTTAGGGTATAATTTTTCGTTTCAGCTCACCTAAGCGAAGACGGCACTGTTCAAAAAGTTAACTTTTTGCGTTTGAGCATTTTCCCGAATATTTACTGCTCACCCCTTTACAAATTGCATTTTTTAAAAAATCCTAGCCATATTAATATTGCCATTAAATTTATTCGCAAATATTTGTTCTTGTAGTCTACTGAAGTATCTTATGTTTTACTAAATAAAGAAATTTATTTATCCAGCAGTATTATTTTGCCGATTTAGAGATTTAGACGAGAATTCAGCTGATAGTGACGAACTTGAACTACTATTAAGCAACCAATCTCCATACCCCTCCCCCCGCCCCAGATTGTTGCAATTTTGAAATAAACCGCATAAAACAGCTAATTTAATGTAAATTTTACACAAATAAAACATACGTCGAATCTCTGTTTTGACTCATGATTTTACATGTGCTAAAATTTGTGTCCAATTGGCTGTTCTGCGGCAAAATTCTTATTTTCTTATTTGAAATCCTGACGTCAAATCGCTTTATAAAACAGCATATAATATTTTATGCTATTGAAATTTCTTATGATTATAATTTTAAGTAAACCGCGAAACAGGTGAAGAAACATATTTGAAACGCCTTTCCTTCTGCCTAACTTTGTTTATCGTTCACTTCCTCAGCAAATTTCCTTATTTTAATTTCTACTTGGGAAGTAGATTTGAAAAAAAATAAAAAAAAAATCTTAATTTTTCATCATTTTAAAGTGGATGGTTGTTTCTTCGGATGATAAGGATGATAATATGTTGCGTGCTTCTGCCAATATATTTTGCAATACCCGAGTTTCACAAGCCGGTTATTACAATGGAGAAGGTGATGGTTTTCAAACTTGAGACAGGTCAAGGTCTGTATCGTCGGTCAGCGTCAACGCGGACTATTGATAAAAACCTCACTGCAACTATATTAAAATGTCTCCGCAGATCATTAAGGAAGGAGGTTTTAATTGCGAAAAGGAAAGTGCTTTGAGAATTGTTTGTATTTCGACTGACATATAAACAGTTTTCTTTGTTATGTGAGGAAAAAATTTCCAACTTTTCGATTTTGTCCGTGTTTTGTTCAACAGAATAAATACGGGGGTTCAATTCTGTTTACGGACGTCCGCACAAAATTCCGAATTCAAAAACGCGGATGCAACGCAGTTATGAACTCGAAAAACGGACTCTTACCGTTTTTATCATTTCTAGTACTATTGTACTTGACTTGAAAGCTTTATTTATTTATTTTTTTTTTTGGGGGGGGGGCATAATTCCCAATTTTAAACAACTCAGATGATACGGAACCTGAAAATTTTCAAGTTCCAATCTTTTGGTTTGTATTAATACTACCTCCTTGAAACACTTTACTACGTTTCCTGGATTTCAAATGTTTCGGACTTCAATTTCGAAATATCTCGGAGGAAGAGCCTAGGATTTCCTTTATTCTAAGCAAGTCCTCACATCATCAAAGATGGTCTGAACTTGCGTTTTTAAAATTTCAATATCGAAAAATTACCGGTGGAGGATCTCCTCAAGGGAGTCGCTATCCTTTGTGTTGGAAGGGGGGGGGGGGGGTTGATCCTATAGTTACGCTACTGGAGCAGAAATCCAATCCTTAAGTACGCGATTCAAAATGAATTTCTTTAAAACATGTTTATGTGTTTTTTCTGCAGGTGTGGAAAATTTAGAGTTTATACTAAATTTAGCCCCCCCCCCCCGACACAAAAGTAAATAAAACCCCGAAACAACATACCCAAAATAGTTCATTGACACAATCTGCGCCCCCCCCCCCCTCGTGAGCGCCCTTATCTGGGGTAGTTATTAGTGAATTCTTTAAAGAAACTGAAGCGAAAGTTTTTCCTTTCAGCATACCCTTTACGTTCCGTTGGGACCCCCACCCCTTTCAGAAAGTTAGGGCATTTTAAAATGTTCATTGTTTTTTTTTAGTTAGTATGCTACATAGAATATATCCCCCCCCCCCCCCGCTGAAATCTTTTTTAAAAGGACAGGGTCTGACTTTTAAACCTGAGTTATCTATGGCTTCTTCGCATTCCATTTGCAAAAAAAAAAAAAAAATCTTTACGTGGAAAGAGAAAAGGAACTTCATCTAACCTAGAAATACCCTTGCCACGATGCCAAGACTTGTTGGCGACAAGACCTATTTAAATCCCAACTACCGCCATTGCGTGAGCACACGGAAATGTATACGACACACCTCCAGTTTCTCCTCATTGGTCTTGGAAACTCGCAAGAGATGACGTAACGATGGCGCGTGATGACGTTTTGCCATCCGAAGAATTTCCCCGCCGCTAGCGTCATGAAATTGTTTCCTTTTTTTTGTGTTGACAAAAATACTGGATCCACACACACAAAAGTTGTGTAGTTAATTTTGAAAGCATACGCGTTTTATTAGTTTCTTACATTTCCTCGCAATTAGAAGCAATTCATTCGAACCAAAACGCTGAAAAGTGAAAAAATTAATTTATCATAATGTACCTAATTAATTTAAAATATGGATTTAATTAGTAATGATTTGGAATTTTAACTTATGTTATTAAATCTCCTCCTAAAAAAGTAGCCTGCAGTTGTCTTCCAAACTGTTTCACAATATGATGGGCTTGAAAGTATATGATGTTTTGCAATTTCTTGCACAAAATGCATTCCAAAATTTATAATATTTACATTGCTATGGTTTTTTCCTTTAGATCTGTCTTTAATGTTCAGCATCCCACATGAAAATACTAAATTTAGCAATAATTGTAGCTGTAAGACAATTTAATTTCCTGGTACACCAAAGTGTTAGATGCAGCTTTTCAAACAAAAACTGTATTACTTTACACATGACAGAATTATATCCATAACATCAATTAGTAGAAGGAAAAACAACTTGTTTTAAATCTAGAAATTTACCTTCAGAAAGAAAACAGAAATGCTTTTTTTAAAAGTGAAAGTTTTATGCATACTTATAAGAAGGAAAAATAATATAAAATACACATGTTTTTAAAATTACTAATTTTTGATAAATTCCATTTAAAAAATCATTGCAGTTATATACTGATATACAAAATGTATTTCCAATTCATTTGATTAAATGGCATACTATTTCAGTGTCTCTATTTTGTCCACTTTTTTGTAAAAAGTCCGGAACGCCGGAAGAAAATGGACGAAATGAAAAATAAACTGATTATACCTGCATAAATTAATTGTTGTGGTGTAAAAATATTAGTATATTATTCTAATACGTTTTCTATTATGAATGAAACATTTATTTAAAATAAGATCATTAGCTTTAGAATTTCATAAATCTGAAAAAAAAATTTAATTACACATTGGTGCAGTTAATTTTAGATCATTATTTACTTCAAACTAATAAAATTTAACAATGTGAATACGGGCATGATTAGACTATTATATACAATAGTAGAAAATAAACTCAATGGGAAAGTCAAATGAAATGCTTCGAGACATACATACAAAACAAAGATTTATAGTAGGGTTGTGGGTACTCAGAACAGTGTACCAGAAGAGACTGTAATAAGCAAGAGGGTAGATAGCTTTAAAAGGGCCATTATTCTTCATTGGGGACTAATAAATGGACTAGGAACAGCCTAGTCAGAGCATGTTGCTGATCATCACATTTGTATTTGTATTGCAAGAACAGATTTCACTTCATGCCAACAGTTCTTTTATTAATATCAAGTAGTTTCTCTCTCTCTCTCTCTTTTTTTTTAAATAGTATTTTTAATGTTTTGAAACTCCAACCTTTAAAACCCTTTTATTTCTACTTTTTAATTTTGTAAATGCACTTATTATGGGCAATAAACTTCCATATCACAGATAAACATCTTAAAATTTACAGCTGATGTGCTTGTTTTATAAATGCTATCACATGCATTATAATTTATTTTAACACTCATTAGAATTTTTAACACACTTATATAAACTTCAACTGATCTTACTTTTTTTTATTTTCACTTTAAAATATTTTACAATCAGTTGTTTATATGCAGATTTATGTATGCTATTTTTATATTAAAATGTTATTTGAATAGGAAAAATCTATATAATTATATAGAATTTTCAAACTTCAAATCTTTAACTCAAAACTTCCAGTTTACTGACGAAGTGGACAAAATGACATTTTGTCCGGGTCAGACAAAATAGGACAACCATGTACTATTTCCCTAAACGGTATTTTCTAGGGTCTTTCAAAAATCTGAACTAACTATGATAATGCTTACCATACATCCCAGTTTTACCTGGGCAGTTTTGGTTTTAGACAAAATCTAGGTGTCCCGACTGGTTTACTTCACGTCCATGTAAAAGATAAATTTGATTTCAAGTGATCAAAAAAAGTCTTAAAATAATTGTGAAGGAGAATTTGGGATAATTGTTAGGGTTGTCATTTGAAACATTGACTTATAAAATGAATATCGGATTTGCTTGTGAAAATTTTGCAACATGATTAAAACCAAAAAAGTTTTTCTAAAAAAAGTCCTAGCAAGTGAAAAGTACATGTAAATATTTTTCAAATTTTTATTCCTCATTTAAAGTGCTTCTTCTTACTGAAGTAACTTATAAATATTAGCATGTTCGAAATGAGAAATGTTTAAATTTATCTGCTTGTGTCATTTATCATAACCTCTCGTTTAGGCTGATAATTAGTAACCATATTTATTCTTAGCATTGAGAATGAACAAGCTACCGTATATACTCGCGTATAAGTCGAGAAATTTTGTCCAAAAAATGAGATCAAAGGAAGGGGAGTCGACTTATACACGGGTCAAATTCGAAATTCGCGGGTCTTTCCGAAAAATTTTTTCCGATTAAGGAGAGCTGGGAAGCTACGAGAAATGCCGATGTGCGGTTACAGGTAGTTGCTGATAAGTTGATCGTGTGAAAAAGTAAACTTATTCCAAAATAATAACTAAAAAAACTTAAATAATACACATAAATAAAGATAATTTTATTCTTCTTTATTAAGGATCAAATCAGCAATTAACAAATATCGTGAAACGTATGAAAATATTTATCGTCAACAGTCACGCCATTCAGACTGAGAGTGCGTTCGACGAGCACGACCGGGAGCGACCGGTTAGTGAATCACGTGACAGCTAATGATCACGTGCTCAAATCAACCAATCAACTGCTTAGAATGGTAACCGCTGCGGTAACCGGTTGATCATAGAACGCCGTGTTTAGTAACTGGTTACTTACCGGTTTACCGGTGAGGTTCGTCGAACGCAACCTCTGATATCATTGACGATTCTACAGCCGCCGATGTATACGATGACGCGGTGATGACGGAAGCGGACTTTAATGAACTTTTTTTTTGCGTCCGACTCGGAATCCGAGTTTGGAGGCTTTTAGAAATGTTTTCCTATTTAATTCCTATTTTATTTGTAAATAAATGTGTTCATTATTTTGAAATTTCTTTGAAAATAATTCGCGATGTTTTTGGAAAGTATGGAGGTCGACTTATACGCGGGTTTTAGATTTTTTCTGGATTTTTTTCTCTGAAAAAGGGGGGGTCGACTTATACGCGAGATCGACCTATACGCGAGTATATACGGTACCCTCTAAAACCAGCCCTGTGTGTACTGTGTACCCGTTTGGATACTCACGATGCTGGGGGGGGGGGGGGGGGGCTGTCACTCCGGGTGTCCTGGTTGAACTTTTCAGAAATCTGGCAAGCCTACCTTACATCCCATTTAGTTCAGATTCTGACGTTCCACTGTAAATCAAAACGAAATGATTTTTCTTATTAACAAGGTTGGCAAGTTTCTGCCGAGGCGGTTAAAACCACTGGTAGAAACCGGTTAAAACCGGCATGGCAAAAACCACTTTCTGCCACATTTGCGGCAGAAACTGGCAAAAACTCACAAAATGAAAAAATAATTAAATTATTGACTGCAATAGGAAGTGCACGGAAAAAAGTATTAACCAAAGCACTATTTAATTACGATATTACCACAATTTAAAATCAAATGTTACATTGTACACTGCAGTTGCTTCTTAGAAAAGGTGGTTTCTAAAATCTAAACAGTTTCTCAATCTAATATGTACAAATGAGAAACTTTAGAATATTCCTGAAACAGAAGAGCTAGCAGGCAATGCATGAAGGAACAAGCAATGTTCATGAAACGTTCATCAATTTTTTTTTTTTTTAACTGGTTCACCATGTAGTAACTGGGGTAGTGGGAGAAATTCAACTGGAAAAATAAGTTTCGAGAAATAGGGCTAATTTATTTTGCTAAACTGTGACATTAGGTACAAAATCTATGTTAATATTGGCAAGTAAAATTCAGGCACTTTCTTCTTGAAGAACGTGATAATTTCGATCACAAACAATTTAGATGAAGCATATGAGTGAACAAATTAAAATCAGAAATGCCTTTTAATTCTGTATGTCTCTCCTCTTTCCTGAGCACCTATATGATTTTTCGTCCTTTGTTAGATTAATCCAAACATTACGAGCATCTGCAATTGAAAAGTTCCCTTCTCGAACTAAATCAAGGGCATTAGCATAGGATTTTTTTTTAAATGATGAAATGAAGTTTCAATTTTTAGTTTACTTAAACGAGTATCATTTAGCAATCGCTTGAGTAATTAAAGATGTTTTTAAGTTTTTGCCAGTTTCTGCCGGTTTTTACCGGTTATAACCAGTTTCTGCCACTGGCACGGCAAAAACCAGTTTCTGCCGGCAGAAAGCCAACCCTGCTTATTAATGGTATAAAGTTGGACAGTAAGCCAAAATGTTGTAATATTTTCTGTAATGAGGGACAATATACTGTCCCTCATTACAGAATGCAAATAAGTAATAATGAAATACATCAAACCTGCATCATTTGTTACCTGCTGTGTTATATTTCAGGTTTTAAATTATTAATATAAATTAAGTTATTTCTCTTTATATTTTCAGAGGTAAGAACATGCTCTGATACAGAGTTTGTGTGCAATAATGGAAAGTGCATTCCAAGTCGATGGCAATGTGATAATGAAGATGATTGTGGTGATAAATCAGATGAAGATCTTAGTATTTGCAGTTAGTATATTTGTTATAACTATTTTTTCTTTCTAACTCCCAAATCATTTTCTTTGTGAGCTTTTATAATTGCATTATACTTTTGTGAGAGTCTCAATTTTCAAAATTTCTTCTTGTGAATAACCAAATTTTCTAAATTTTTTTGAAGATAGCGATTTTATCACATTTTTGTGAAAGTACCGGTTTTACATGTAGAATTTTTGTGAAGCTACCAAAAAACGGTAGTAAAATCAGCCTCTATTGAGCCCTCCCCATGATTGGTCAACTCTTTGCTACTTGTATATTTGATTCAATGGGAATCAAATCCAAATAATTTTTTTTCCTTCTGTTTTAAAGGTAACAGAACATGCCAAGCAGGACAGTTCACATGCAATTCCCCACCTGGTGCTTGTATTCCAATTTCTTGGCATTGTGATGGACAAAAAGATTGTGTAGATGGATCAGATGAAGAAGAAGACTGCAGTAAGTACCCTATTCAAATTATATTTTCATCCTGTCTTCTTTTAAAATACATTAATTTAGCAAAAAAAAACCCCATATTTTCACTTTAGTTTATTATTCATTGTTACTTTTATTAAGTGCATTTTTGTGTGTTTTTAAATTTAACTAATTTTGCAAGAAAAATGAAAAAAAAAAAAAAAGAAAAGATTTAATACTAGGGGGAGTTGAAAGAAAAGTTTTTCCCTAGCAGCTGTGGGCAGAGAAGTAGCCTGGAAATGCATTGTGGAGAAGAAGAGTATAGAAGTAAAATGCTGTAAGGAGACAACACAACTTTATTTGCCAACCTAAGTACCAAGCATGTTGAGACATTTGTCACATCTCTTGATAAGCTTCAAAAAGCCCTCCAGAAAAACATGAGGGCTTTGCATATGGACGGTACTACATGGCACTGCGACACCCTGTCGAAATTGAAAGAAGCAATGTTGTAAAAGCAGCTTAGCTTTCTCTGATCTGGTGTTCTGATATCGGATGACAATGCAAGACCACACTTGCTGATGACAACTCAAAACCTTGCTGCAGTTTTTGGTTGGAAGCGCCTTACACTCTTGGTCTCACACCAAGTGACTTCTATCTGATTCTGGGTTTGAAGAAGAGTCTCAGCTGAAGGTGCTTTGGAAGCAATGCTGAAGTCGAACAAGCTGTAAAATGTTTCTTCCGTATGCAAAGCCCAGAGTTTTTCCCGGGGGTCTTTTTGAATCTTATCGAGTGGTATGACAAATGTCCCAATGTCCTTGGTTCTTCTGTGGAAAAATAAAGTTAGGTCTTATCTGTAATGTCTCATTCTATTTTTTGACTCTTATACACTACTCTGACCACAGTCAAGCGGGGAAACTTGTTTTCTGACTCCTGTTTGTATATATAATGTATTAAGTAATTTGTCTTATTTAAATGCTAGATAGAGCAGCATAACCTGTTACTGTTCATAAAACTGAATTGTTAAAAAGAAAATAAATTGTTGTGTTTTTTGTATTTGATAGGGTTTCTATTTTAAAAAATGATATGAAACTATTTAATTTCAATTAAGTGAAAAAACATACAATTTTATCGTCAAAATATTCAAAGAAAGTTCTTAACTAATGTTTCATTAATTGATTTTGCTTTAAAAATTTAGTATAATGCATTTGTAACTTTCCTTTATCACGTGTTATATGTAAGAAAAATGTTAACATGCTTTCAAAGGAATCCCCCTTCTGTTTTGAACATTATTTGTACACAGTATTCATATACACATAAAATCATCAAATCCCATAAAATTTCAAACACTGCTATTTCAAAACAAAAAACCCTTAAGTATAATAGATTATTACAAAGAGTTAAAACGTAGATCTGATATAGCGTTGCATGTTTCATTTCCTTCTGTGACAAAATTAATTTGTTTATTTTTTTTAACCAATTTCAGGTCAGATTACTTGTTCAGATGAAGAATTTACTTGCAATAATAATAAATGCATTACAAAAAGATGGGTTTGTGATCAAGACAATGATTGTGGAGACAATAGTGATGAAAAAGATTGTGGTAAATTTTTGTATTTTTCTGAAGACTTTTCATTTTAGTTTTTGTATATGAATAGTATACAATATATTTATATTTGAATACGTTTTAGGTTTGTTACCGTATATACTCGCGTATAAGTCGAGAAATTTTGTCCAAAAAATGAGATCAAAGGAAGGGGAGTCGACTTATACGCGGGTCAAATTCGAAATTCGCGGGTCTTTCCGAAAAAATTTTTCCGATTAAGGAGAGCTGGGAAGCTACGAGAAATGCCGATGTGCGGTTACAGGTAGTTGCTGATAAGTTGATCGTGTGAAAAAGTAAACTTATTCCAAAATAATAACTAAAAAAACTTAAATAATACACATAAATAAAGATAATTTTATTCTTCTTTATTAAGGATCAAATCAGCAATTAACAAATATCGTGAAACGTATGAAAATATTTATCGTCAACAGTCACGCCATTCAGACTGAGAGTGCGTTCGACGAGCACGACCGGGAGCGACCGGTTAGTGAATCACGTGACAGCTAATGATCACGTGCTCAAATCAACCAATCAACTGCTTAGAATGGTAACCGCTGCGGTAACCGGTTGATCATAGAACGCCGCGGTTAGTAACTGGTTACTTACCGGTTTACCGGTGAGGTTCGTCGAACGCAACCTCTGATATCATTGACGATTCTGCAGCCGCCGATGTATACGATGACGCGGTGATGACGGAAGCGGACTTTAACCCGTTCGCACCCAGCGTCACGCGGACGCTACGCAACGATTCCTCTCCTATCAGCCCAGCGTCACTTATCCGCTACGCGCTCTGATCGACGCTGTAGTCCCAGCGTCACGTATATGCTTTCTCGAAATGGAACGATTGAATATTTAAATGATACTAGATGGCGCTAAATGGCTATAACTTTGATCATATTCGAGTCACATGGTATTTGACCTTCATGTACACGCTTTAGTTTCTTATTTGGGCCTCTCAATGGGATAGATTTTTTTTTTATGTAAACAACAGTGAATCACTGCTCTGCGCATATGATTTATGAGGTCTCAATTGCTCTTGCTTATATCTTTGCTTCTCTTTTTTTTACGAGTAATTGAAAGAGATATACATCTAGCTGAATAAATTATGGGGGAGGGAAGGAAGGTTAAAATATTTTTGCGTATGTGTTCCAGACTTTTGGGATTCCCCGTTCAATGAGAGTACAGGAATGAGTTCAAGAGGCCTGAAGTTTATGATTATTTTTGAATCCTTTCTGATATTGTTCTTCTGTATTTATTCTTTTTCATTTGGGGATGGGAAACTGCAATAAAAATGATTAGCGAAGTGAGTGAAAGGGAATGTTTTCGAGTGAATTATGAAGCAGTTTTGAAACTTGTCGCGTGGGAAATATAACTAGTTTAAATTCGTTGACCTAAGTTGTTTTAATCAAAATTACATAAGGAACATATTTTTTTGCTACATTTCTTTTTCTTTGATTCCACACTCACGATGTCAAACTCTAACTTTGTTTTTGTGCACATATCATTTAATTTTGTGCACATGGTTAAAGTTTTAGTATTCTACTTATTTCGTTCCTTCTAATAATGTAATAGTCTTTATATTAGTAATTAGTAATCAGTAGTACATTGTTTAAACAAAATTAAAATTTCAAGCCATTATTTTGAGATGCTGATTTTATATGAATATTTTTGTTCAGTTAGGCTTAACTGCTGTAAATGCTCGGGCCGATGGCGACGTTCCATTTCAGAACGTTCGGTCCCGTAGCTGCGCTTCGTTTTCCGAGCGCTGGTCCTCAAGGGGTTAATGAACTTTTTTTTTACGTCCGACTCGGAATCCGAGTTTGAAGGCTTTTAGAAATGTTTTCCTATTTAATTCCTATTTTATTTGTAAATAAATGTGTTCATTATTTTGAAATTTCTTTGAAAATAATTCGCGATGTTTTTGGAAAGTATGGAGGTCGACTTATACCCGGGTTTTAGATTTTTCTGGATTTTTTCTCTGAAAAAGGGGGGGTCGACTTATACGCGAGATCGACCTATACGTGAGTATATACGGTATATGTATTAGCATGAAGATTTTATACTTTCTAAAAAATAAAACTTTTAGTTTGGTGTACCAAAACTGCATTGAAAAGTTTCAAGTTTTATAATATACTACGGAAAAAAGTTGTAGTTTGAAAATTTAATCATAAACTGAATAAACTTTGTCAATCAACCTATAATTGATTGTTTAAAATTTTAAAATTCTTACTTTGCTCTTGGTCTGAAATACAAGTAGACAGTTTAATTTACATGTTAATATTGTTGCACCTATGAGAGAACAAGCTGTGTGCATCACATGACTTCCTTTTACACCAATTTAATGTTATTTCTCTATTATTGGCAATTTTAATGTGATTCAGTTTAGTTAATTCTCTACTAAATTGAACAGTTGCCAAATGGCATTTCAACAGTGGCCAAAATTAAAACCAGGTTTTAAAAAAAAAGCCAAATTTGTCTCCAAGTTGGCGACAAAAGGCGACCAAAAGCCTGGCGATAAATCACCAAGTGTCCGCCAGATTAAAACACCACTTGAGTTTGCATCGAAATTAACAATGATTTCCCCCCCCCCAAAAGGTGTAAGAGACCCCTTTTGAAACATCCGAATGCAACCAAAAGAGGAGGTGCACAACTAGACCCCACTTGGAGTCTACATACCAAATTTCAACTTTTTAGGAGACACCGTTCTGGAGTTATGCGACATACATACGTACATACAGACGTCACGAGAAAACTCGTTGTAATTAACTCGGGAATCGTCAAAATGGTTATTTTGGGCATTTATGCATTTTTAGGTATATATGCATGTGTGTTCGGGTCAAAAAAAAAAAAACTCAACATTCATTCGGGGGCGAGCAAAATGGAAATTAAGGGCCATTTTTGGGTCAAAATTTTTTTGCGAATCCAATACTTCCTTTTTTGTAAAAGGTAGTAATAACACCTAACTCCTGTAATTTCATTTGATTCCTACCAATATACAGGGTCTTTCAAAAGGAATGCACCAATTTTATTAAACTCTGTTTCTCTAACAGTTGTTAAACAAAAAAACACTAAGCAGTTTGTACTTTCTCCATTAAGTATTCAATATGAACCTCCGCTAGCTACATGGCTACATCAAAAAGATGGAATTTCTCCCAAACATACTCTGGCATATCATGAGTCACTGAATTGATCACACAGATTATTCGCTGTCTCTACTGTCATCTCGTGTAAAGAGTGGCGAACATACAATATCCATTGCAGTACCTTAGCAAGCGATGACACCTGTTATCAGCGTTTTATTTGTTATCATGCTGCATCATGTTTGGAGGCTGATGTCTCTGTGATCCATGCTTTGGGCTGTGGTCATACAACACTTATAACCTCAATCAAATTCATGTAGCTTTGTTGCAGTCGTGTAATACTTTTTGTTCGGCAAATTAATAAAATAAGTTTATTCTTTTTGAAGGACCTCTTTATAAATTTCAAATTTATTGCATAATTTTGCTCTTTCATATGAATGATAATTATACTTGACATAATTATTTGAATCGTAAGAAATTTGTAATTATTGTCAACCAAGGTTTAAACTATCTGTTTTAGCTCAAGTTACTTGTTCCTCTTCTGAATTTGCTTGTGGTAATGGGAAGTGCATAGCTGATAAGTGGAAATGTGATGGGTCAAATGATTGTACTGATGGATCTGATGAAGAAAATTGTCCTACCCCTAAAGCTTCAGTGTGTAACGGCCGAGAATTTATGTGTGCAAATAAAAGGGACTGTGTGCACATAAGTTGGCGTTGCGATGGGGATCCAGATTGTCCTGATGGATCTGATGAGCTCAATTGTGAGTGAAATTTTGTATTAATTTTTTAACTGCAGAGGTGGGAAATTGCATGATTTACTCGCCACTGATAAGTGTAGTTTAAGTTTAATTTTCATATATACCTTGCATAATGTTGGCTGATTAATTTTTTTTTTTTGGTTCATATGATTTCTAAAAATTACCTCCCCCCCCCTTGTGTATAGATGACTGCCTAATAGGGTGTAGCAAAAAAGAAAACTTATTTATAAATTCAAAATTTTAAGTTGATAAGAGACTCACATATACCACTAAAATTTTTATTCAAATGAAATATTTAAAAAAAAAAATTTAGGCATGCTGCATAAGCACAATACAAAATAATCCTTTCTTTATATCTTTTTTCAATTAAGGAAATTTTTTAAAATTTTACTTTTTTTATTAGAACATTATTGCTAAAAAAAAAAAAAAAACCTTCTGCTCTTATGCTAATATTTTAGGTTCCTGCATAGTACTCAAAAACAATGATTTTTGAAGTTAAATTTTTCATTATGAACAAATTAATTACACTGAGAAGCAAGTAAAATGTGTCTAACATTATTGCTGCTGGTTCTTATGTTTAGTCACCTCCCGAATCCAAATATGACCAACGCTTTTCCCATCTCCCAGCAATTTTTGGAAATATTGCCCCCCTCCCCCCTATTTTTTTTGTTTTCAACAAGTTTACTTTTACTGGCCCCTTTGTTTATGATGAGTTTTAACATAAGAGTTTCTGCAACATGATGCATACACGTTGAGTACATGTTGCATCATTTATTTTCTTTATTTAAATCGTTTTCAAATTTTGTCATCATCCTCCTCCCCCAAACACATTGAAGTTTCATTATGAATGTACTCTCAATGATACTGCAATGTTTTTTGCTGCTGTTAATAATTTTTTTAAATAATTTCCCAAAATTTATGGCAGGGTATTCATGGCGTTACGAAAAAATATTTAAACATTGGTCATTTTTATGAAAAATTGATTGCTCAAAATAGTGTGTATTCCACATTTTTGACTATGCACTAATGTTCCCAATGTTCCTTGCTAAAAGTTAGCCACTGGTACTAACAGGGTACCTTCTGCTAACATCTGCAATGTGTGCAAGTCATGATAAAAATTACTATAATTTGCCAAAAATAAATAAATAATTATTAATAATATTTAAAACTAGCAATTAAGTATTGAATTGGTAGCATTATTTTGTAGATGCATTCATTATATGAGGGGAAGGGGGTGTAATTTTAGGGGCCCACAATGAACACTTTGTGCAGATAAGGAACTGGAGAACTGAACTAATAAATCCATGACAGAAGTAGATTTTAATATAAAGCCCACACAATTTGTGAAATATTTTGCACTATGTAACATTAATGTTTACAGATGAAGTGAACCAACCTAAACAGTATTTTCTGTTGTTTATTTTTGGCATGTGACCTTCACTGTTGCAACGTTTGGAGTATTGTAAATCCACATCTCATTTTGAAAACATCCTTGTTTATTGCAAACTAGTGGTACCCGTACGGCTTTGCCCATAGTTGAAAATTAAAAGGTCATTTGGTTCGCCTGTATATTAACAAATATTGGATGACGAATTTCTCGCCAATTGACTATGTTCATTCGCTCTTCCATTCCACGTCATGATAATTTCGTAATTTACTCCTCCATCTTATGATAATATTGCTCCGGAAAATGTTCTAAAAATTGAAATAGAAGAAGAACAAAATCGAATTTTTGAAAAATTGCTTTGAGGTGCACACCCCATGCTACAAACTAACTTTGTGCCAAATTTCATGAAAATCGGCCAAACGGTCTATGCGTGTCACAGAGATCCAGACAAAGAGACTTTCAGCTTTATTATTAGTAAAGAAGATTACATTTGATATTTTATATTCATTGTTTTCAATTTTTAAAAAATGATGATAAATTTTGCGTTATGAACAACAAATGCTCTTTTACAGGCACAAATACATGTAGACCAGATCAATTCCAGTGCAAAAACATGCAGTGCATACCTGGACAATTACAGTGTAATGGTATGGATGAATGTCCTGATGGATCGGATGAAGAAAATTGTGAATGTAATTTATTTTTTTACTCCTTATTTTTCTTATTTTGTTATTTATTTGCATTTTCAAACTACATATTACTTAATTCAGGGTGGCTACAGAGAGAGTATGAAGGATATGAAAATTTTGATTTTGATATTCTAGAAGAATCAGAGTCTAGTGAAGAAAAATTGGCATAAATGGAGAAAAGAGTGATTTCTTTAATGTGAACCATAATCATACAAAAGTCAATTGTTATAATTTAAACAACTAGTGCAATGAGGGGAAGGTTGGAGGGAAAGTTAAATATGTACACTTCATGTTTGCTATATAAATAACATGTAATAATTACCTTGCATCGAAATACCTTTGCTTTTAACCAGTGAAACAATATGTTTTTAGTTAAACAAATAAAACATTTTATAGATAAACAATTTAGATAAACAATTAAATCAACAAATAAGTTAAAGCAGCTCAAGGACATGTGCTAATTAGAACTTTGAAAAACATAAATCATGGTAAAGTGCCCTAAAGCTGACACCCCGAAAACAGTTCCTAATGCTGACGTCTTCAAATAAAACAAATATTTAAGGCATTACTAATTTTCTAAAATAATTCAGAATGAGTTTTTCTTCTTTCAAAAAAAGGTAAAAATTAATTCTTAATTATTTTAAATATTTCTGTTCTTTAAAGATGCCAAATTTAAAGCTGTTTTTTGCATGTCAGCTTTAGTGCTCTTTACCTTACAATCTATTAAAAGAGAGAAAAAAAATGAAATGCCTTGCGTACCTTTGAACACAAAAAGGAATTATTGTTTTACCCATTTTCATGCTCAATATCTGGTTTCTTAATCCTCCTGGGGGCAAAATTATCATATTTTGTAAAATATAGGAAATGTTCTTCCACAGGAAGTTGGATTTCTGGGAAAAAAATAAATAATAATAGAGAGAAATAGCAATTTGTATGAAAGAGCTTAGCTATAATGCAAAGACATAGTTTTGTGATGCATATTTTTTCTTAATTGTAGTTACGGAGAGAAAATAAGAAGCGTAAAGATGTTCTAAAAATTAAATTTTTTAGTATGTTTTAGGGCATTATTTCATATTTAATCCTTTATAGTACTTATTGAAAGTATGAGGATTCTCTGTAGCCATTCTACATCCAAACTAAGGCATAGTTTTGCCGAATCACCAATATTTGAGCTTAACTTAAAAACAAGTATAATTATTATTGTATATATTGCTATGATTATCATTATTGTAGCTATTAATAGTGGCAGTAGTCAATATGCACATAAGTCGAATTTACACCAAAAACTCTAACAAGGTCATTATGAATCTTTCATTATTGGTATCCAAAGTAATTTATTAAATGTTTTTGATAAACAGACTTGAAATTATTCATTGTACAGATTCAGAAATGAAGGTTTTATACTGTACTGGAGATAATGACTAAAAATTTCAAAACTAAACCCCAGTGCTTACAGTTTGAACATAAATTAGAAGAAAATAAATTAGTTTTTCTGTAAACTATTCAGTTTGTGCCAGAGCTCAATGTTTTATTCACTTTTTGATAATGTAAGATATAGAATTATAACACTGTATGAATGTGTAGTAGTGGACAAGTCATTTTCTTCAACTTGTGCAGCAACCTTGCAATTGTTTTTTGCCATATGGTTTCAATGTAAGTACAACTGTTTCATAAAAGATATAGCTATGTGTTTTTTATTATTTTTTAATTATGTAGTGAGATCTGTTGTTTTTGCTCTCAGATACTCATGCATGTTTGCACAATTACTTCCTAAGTTTGAACTCTGCTGTTCAATAGTAGAAAACAGTCTAAAAGTTTAAAAGTTAGAATAGTGAATGGCTTTCAGAGAATGTATACTTTTTGCCACTTTTTTTTCTCATCTAGGAGCAGCCTTTAAATCACTGATTTAAAAGTTTTGCAGATGTTGCTCTATATGTGACCTTAGGTCCATTGTACTATCTTTTTATTCAGATTCTGATATCTGAAAAGGCAGAACCAAGTTGGTAAATGAGTTTCACAGTGCCTTACATCATTACAAGTTTCCGCTGTTTGATTTTAGAAGAGATAGGTTGTGTGTGTCTTAGTTCAAATAAATTGCCTCTTTTTCCCCCCAGATCATCTGGGAAAGCAAAAGTGTTTTTAGTTTCATAAATCCGATACCTATGACTCAGTTTTCTTTCCGAAAATAATCTGTTGCCTAGTTAATATCTAGAGCCGTAAGTTTTTATTTCTCTATGTGCCTTCAGGCTGAATTAACTTTCAGCCATTTTGGTTATTCAAAATTAATTTTAGAATTTCATGATTACAGTATTCATATGTGCTGATGTCTTGCCATAGTACAATGTCCTGCATTTTGGATTGCACATGCAATGATCGGGTTATTTAATTTATTCCATTCAAGTACTTTTTGGCTGAAAATCTTATACATGCACATTTTCATTCCAAGGGGGCAGGGGGAAAACTAAGTTCACTGTGTTAGCATTTCTCTGAATCTTAGTTTGAAATACTCCTAGTTACAAAAACATCTTTGTAATACCAAAGATTTAATTTTTGGTTCAAATGTAGGGAAGAAGCCTTTGAAGCAAAAGGACGAGCTTTATTTTTTAAAAATGTACCCGGCGATTTATATGTATGTCTCAATAGGGTATCACAATGGAAATAATGAAAGATGCCATGCAATATATTTTGTAAATATATGTACAGATAATTATTAATGAAGAATTTATTAAGGTAAAACACTACCGAAGAGCAGTATCATATTGCTTGTAAAATATATATTTTTTTAAGGAGAAAAAGCTGGATAATGCTTCTTACTTAGCAAGAGCATTAACATTCATGAGTGACCTCCATAAGCAAGGTCATTATGAGCACCATATCACCTTCATGAGCAAAGTCGTTACTGCTCATCATCTTCATGAGGAAGATCATTGTCATTTTTTAAAATTTTATTTGGCCGATTATCATAAAATTTATGCCAAAGCTGGTCAAGCCTTATCAATTTCAGAGCATTTTTTGAAATATCTTCAAAGTGAAGATTTAGTGATAGTATGAAACATCCAATTTCATCTCATAGCTACATGAAGTTTTTAATATTCTTAAGTATTCAATACCTTAAATATTTTAAAACAGTCGTGTGCACAAAAAGTCAACATAGTGAAATATGGTTTTGCCATAATTTATAGAAATATTTTAATTGACTTTAGTTGAAAATATTTTATGTTGAGCTATAAGCATGATTTGAAAATAAATACTTGAGAACATACTATGAATATACTAATAGACTATACTTGAGAATATACTAATAAATATAAGATCATCAAGTTCTGCATTTATAGTTTAAATGCTGAAGAAGCCTATTTATTATGAAGCTACTATACAGCACTTTTCTAGTCACCATTTTATATTATGCACTGAATTCAGTCTCCCACCGTGTTATATTGAAATTGAATGACATGACTTTCTACTCTTGACGATCTTTTGGAAATTGATTTTGCCAATATGGTGTGGGAAATATTCTTATTTAAAAGATTTCAATTTTTACAAGAATAATGTTATAATTATAGTTTTTGTTTCTTCAAACAATGGGCTTTAGCATACAAATATCTGTTCTTAAGCATACAAAATTTAATTACCATTCTACAACAAAAAGTTGGCTGACTTCTGATCTCTCCTCCATTGTTTTTCTTTTTTCATCAAGCAAATTAGTGTTTTTGTTTTTTAATAGTGCTGTTCTCCATACGTTTTGTAAATGTCTTCCTTTATTATTTCCTACTTAAAATCCTGTAAAAAATGAATTGAATATACTTTCAAGTTATTTTGTTTCAAATCTGCTTTTAAGTTATAAAGTAAGTTATAATGACTTAATTGTAAGCATAGTATTGGTGCAACCATTGCTGTAGACCTAGACTCTGTATTTGTAATCATGGCATAATTTTTGCATTATGATTCTTTAGCGATACTATCTTCATATGAATTCTCCTCCAGCCAAACAAATTGTGGTAACAATTGACATAGTTCTATAATTAAAATCTAAAAGTTTAGTACGCTTTTAATTTGGATTTTGTTGCCATGTATTTTCAGTTGTTTGTCTGGAATTCCGACAGTTTTGTCCTGTCTGTTTTGGACTAGTATTTAACATTCTGGTTTTATGATAGTTACTTCTCCACTTTAAGTTTTCTTAAGTTTTTCTATTTCTTCAATTATTAAATTTTCTAAGATTACTTCCAGATTCTTAGATTTCAGAACATATAGAAGTTTTAGCTTATGCTTATTCATTGTCTAAATCTTTTCTGGCACAACTAAGCATGTAGCTAAGCTAGTGATAAAATAGATTTTTGTTTCTGCAAAGCACTTTTTTTTTTCTGTTTGCCAATGACTTGGCTTATTACTGCATGGCTGTATAGGTCTTCTAAACTCACTCAAATATTAGCATTAAGCATTTAGTTCGATTTGTAACTCCATATTTTATATTTGTTTGAAATCAATCAAATTTTTAGTAGTTTAGAATTGTATAGTAAAATAAAATATTTATGCTTAATTGACTGCTTAATTTTACTCAGTCATTTTTTGCTGGACACAAAAAGGTTTTGAGTCCTCGTTTCACATTAGTTCAGTGCAGAAATGGTCACAATGAAGGGATCAATTCCAGTTGTTTGCAAGGAGAAGATTCCAACAAGTCGATAACACCTGTCGTGTACTGATAAGTAGATGGATGTCTGCATGGGGTCTGCAAACTATTTATTCAATTTGTAGCTCATTTTAGAAATTAAATTTGGTTTGCATATTCTCTATTCATTGCACTTGTTTAAAAAAAAAAGTGACTTATTACCTTTTATGGAGCTTTCATTAATAATTCTTTGTGAAATAACTTCAATGTATTTAAAAAGACCAGTTTGTTTTGAGTTTTTTGAAATTTTTTCAATATTTGTTTTGTAACCATTTTCTACAACTATTATTATTATTATTTTCCAAATGGTCAGCTTCAAAATAGTTATTTCTGTCTCATTTTTAAATTGAACATCATCTGAAAAATATTTTAGTAAATAATATGCTTTGATGCAAATGACATAAGATTGATTTCTTGTCCAGGACATACTTTTTTTTTTTTTGTTAAGCAAAAGAATTTAAAAGAAAATTTTCTACTTCTAAAAGTGCATCAAATCACTTTAATATACGTATTTTTGTATGTAGCTGTACGATGCGTTATGTGATAATGCACTCACTTAATGCATATTAGTACACATGTATTATGTGATAATGCATGCTTATTAATATGCATTATGCATAATAAGATGTCAACAAGTACAAGTAAAAGTGATAAGAAGTAGCTAAAGCTCTTACCACTTTTATTTACATTGATGCTTTTCACTTCTCATATTTTAGAAGAAAATTTAACTTTTTTTCAAACAGAAAGTTAAAAATAATACACATTAGTTTAAACCTTGTTTCATGAACATTTTTGGCTGAACTTACTTATCATTTGTGCTCAGAAAATATTTTCTAGTCCTTTTCAATTGAGATTAGGACATTTTTTTAAAACAAGTCTTACTTGTTCATTTCTATAAACTGTATATGTGTCAAGTATTTTTTATGTCATCTTTCAGCCGTTTCTGTTTAGTTAGTATATTTTTTTAACTTTGATTATGTGGTTTGTTCAAGGAATCTTTAGTTGGTGTTGTAAAAATATTGCTGTTATTTAAATCATTTCTATCTCATTCTTTCATCTGTTGAAAGTAATTCAGTTGTCAGCCAACTTTCTGTATCTTAGATTCAAACATTGTGTCTTTACACAATAGTTAAACCACGTTAAGTAGATTCATAGCCATATATCAGATCACATTGTAAATTTGTACAGAACATAAAGTATGTTTTCATGATGTGTTGACTTCGCCATATTTGTAAATTCTGTTTAGTGCCTTTTAAAATAAAGTAACACAAAGCCGATTCGAGTGGTTTCTTAGTGTTTAATTATTGTAATTTCCTTTAAAATGCACCTTGGGTTATGAGTGCTTCCATATTTTTGAAACATAAGTTATAATACTTCTGAATGTGAATAAAAACGTTCTCACTTTCTTAAGTGTTCATTTAAATTTTATTTGTTTTGCTCTGGCAATCATCTTTGGTCTTAAAATTTAATTTTTTAATTTACTTTTATGCAATCATCTAATGCTTGAATTTTTTGGTGTAATATTAACAATCTGACTGCTTATAGTTTTCTGGTTTTGAGTCGTAGAAACCAACGGAATTTAAATATATCTTGTTTGAATGCTGATATAATTAACAATAATTGATAAAAGTGAAATTATATTGTTATATTTAAAAAATCTTCATATGAATTAACTTTTGGTCCTTGTCTCTTAATTTGCCTTTGCAATTAAGATTTTATTTTCTCTGCTGGACAGTCAATCTGTTATAACTTATCCCATTAGTTGACAATAAAAGTTTTAATGCCCTAGACTCAAAACCCAAGGAATTATTTTCCTTCCATTTTAGCAGGTTAAGAAATTTTTATTGCAGGTACATTTATTTATTAAATGTAATTAGGTTTATTTTACAATTTAGATTTTGTAACGACTTAGTGATGTTGATAATGTGGAATGAATTACACCCCACTTTATTGCCCATTTTGTTTTTTAAGAACCAGTTTTTCCAATTTTTTTGAAGCATATATCACTAAAATTTGATTATTCAATGTTTTTGGAAATTTACAATAAGCTTAATTTCAATGTTTTTTTAAGTTTGTTTTGTTATCAATAGAATCACTTGATTATCTCAAATTAGTAATCATAAGGAGGAAACTGAATAAAAGCTATTTTTGATTATTTTGCAATGTATTTAAGTCTATTAATAAACCCTGTATTTGTTCAGTATATTAAATTACTTTAAAATGATAGATTTATTAACTGTCCACATTTAATTACTATTTATGTAACACTACTATAAGGATATACTTCATTTTTCAATAATTAGCTTAATATTTAGCAATATCAGCTAGAGTTGAATGATCTGTAAATAAACAAAATAAGTAAAAACTAACTGTCAATAAATTAACAAAAAAAATGGAGCAAGTGACGATTCCATGAAGGACAAAAGTTGTAGGATGTTATTGCAATTTTTTTTTTGAGCAATTATGATTGCTAATTGTTTTCACTTGACCGTCCTTGATGTTTGGTTCCTTTTTCAACCCCACCATCCTCTGCAGGCGCGACTCCTCCTGGTAGCTCCTGGTCAGTGGCGTCCATGTCATCTACACACACACACGCACGCTCATACACACACATCCACACACGCGCCTTTACACTCATACACACAAGCCAACATGCATACACATAGGTCTACGCACACACACAAGCCTACACATACACAACTACGCACAAGTAACCGCCCAAAAGGAGGGACAGGAACCGTTTCTAGAAACAAGCGGGTGGGGTAGTAACCAGTGAGTAGGGTCCTGTCGCAACTCGTGATTGCGAAAAACAAAATTTGAATTAAAAATTTCAGATTTCAAATTAATTTTGAAAATTTGAAATCTTTTTTTTTTTTTTTAAATAATTACAACAATTTTTTGCAGAGTTAGTTCAATTGTTTTTGAAAGTTTGACATTTTGCTATCAAATTGTTTTATTTGCTGTATTTAAAAAAAACCCTTTTACATCTCTATTTGAGAATATCTTGTACTTGTGTTTATTCATAATATTAAATTTTTTAAAAATAGCATTGCATCCTGCTAAGTGCAACCCAAAGACTCAGTTTGACTGTGGCGATAATCACTGCATTTCATTAAGTCTGGTGTGTAACTCTCACAATGACTGTGGGCAGTATGAAGATGAACCTCAAGATTTATGCTGTAAGTTTCATTCATTCTTATCTAAGCCCCTTTGCAATCTTTTGTACATGCTAAAATCCTTAACAGTCGTAATGTTTGTGCATATTCCTCAATAAGCAGGATCTCGGATTTCTTAATTGTCAACTGAACTTAATTATTGATGATTTTGCATATCAAAGTTTTGTTTAGCATAAGTATTATCTGTGCTAAATACAGATTGTAATTCTTTTTTTCTGTGAAAGGAAGGGAGACTTTTTACTGTGCTCTAATTGCAAAACATATCTAATTGTAAAACATACTTAAATTTATTTTCTCTCGCTGGAGGAGTAAGATTTTGGTACTGTTCTAAATGTATGAGTATTTCAAATAATAGGTTTTTTTTCTTCTGAGGGTCTGAATTTTCATTTTTTTTCTGATTAAAATGCATATTTTGATGAAATTCATTATTCTTCATTGTGGGGGAGGGGAGTTTTATATTTTTCTAAGGGTATTGCATATATATATATTTTTTCCCCTTTGGGAAAAGGGGGTTGGTTAAAGCAGGTTAATATTTTTTCTAACTGTACAGCATATTTTCATTAAATTTTTTTAACTCTCGATCTTGTTTCTTTGAATATTGAATAGTTGTTGCAGGTGCCTTTGTCAAGTGTTAAAAATTACTGAAAGTTTTAATATGAGAGTAAAATCTCTGCAGTCATTGCTTATATTTGTTGTCTCTATGTACTGTTTACATACTTTCTATTAAACCCTTATTCAGAATATTTACTTTTCAAAAAAAGCCTGGGCACAAAGTGCAAAATTTTATTATTTCCTTGTATATTTGTTGATTTGAGTGTTTATACCATTGCAGATAAAGATGAATGCAAGCAAGATAATGGAGGTTGTTCTCAAATTTGCAACAATCTTCCCATAGGCTTTGAATGTCAGTGTCGTGAAGGTTTCACGTTAACGGATAATCGTACTTGTGAAGGTAGTGTAAATCTTGATTTAGTAAAAGTATCAGAATATACATTGCACATTATGATTCATTTCTAATGGAAGTGACTAATATATTTAGTACCTAATCTTTGACTCCATGCATTTCAGACATCAATGAATGTGAAACACCTGGATCTTGTTCTCAACTTTGTTTTAATACTAAAGGGAGTTACAAATGTGAATGCCTGGATGGATACATGCTGGAGCCAAATAATAACAAGAGATGTCGAGCCAGTGGTATGTATAATGAAGTTACAGATTTTTATGGTTTCTGTTGATTTTTTTCTACTATTTAAAAAAAAAAAATTTTGAGCAATTACGATTGCTTATTGTTCTCATTTGACTGTTTTGATGTCCTTTGATTTTATTTTCCCACCGCCACCCTCTGCAGCATCACCGTCGACCGGGTCCTCCCGATGCTGCTCCTATAGCGAAAGCCGTCTCCAGGTTGCATCCATGTCCTACACACGCGCATACCTACACGACTGCACACGCACACCAACACATGCACACACCTACACACATACACCTACACACACATAGCATACACACACGCACACATACAGACACCTACACATACCCACAAAAACATACACAATACACACAACTACTCACACATTCATGCATACATACAGACACATACACGTACACACACAAACATGCACACAACTACCCACACATTTATGCCTGCACACAAACACATATGCCTACACACACATACCCCACACACACACACATTCATACACACAACCCACACACTTATGCCAGCACACAGACACGAACACACATGCCTACACACATACACATACCCTCTACACACAAACACATACCCCCCACACACAAACACACACGCCTACATACACACACTCGTGATTGCAAAAAACATAATTTGAATTCAAAATGTCAAAATTCAAATTATTATTTTTTTTAAATTTTAGTCTTACTTAACCACTGCTAAGTTATCTTTGAGCAAAATATTTACAAAAATAAGGTATGGTTAAACTCAAAGTATTTTTTAATGTGGCATTGCTTTTGCTAAGATTTACAAAATTGCATAGATTTAAAAATTTTGTATTTTACCAATACAAGATTTGCCTATGGAATGACTCGGCATTTCTGTAAAATATTATTTAACGATTTCGAGTGGTTGGTTGTTATTGTAAAACTACAATAAAAAAAAAAAAAAATACTTCTGAAGTTTCAAAATGTGCTTCAAAAAGAAAAATGGTTTGGTGTTAAGTAGGAATTGTGTAGTTCTGCCATTTTTGGTATAAAACAAAACTAAATGTTTCCCTCCTTAATGTGCTGTGCTTAGTTTATCTCACTAGTAAATTTTGCTAAAGAAGATTGTAAAATGGAAATTAGTAGTAATACTCTACCATTGGTAAATAATTGCAATTTTCTAGATAGTGTTGAAATTTTAACCTCTGTATTAGGTAAATTCAAGGAGTCGATAGGAAAACTCCAATTGATTGCATAATAACCCTTTAAGAATAGTAAATTATGTTTCAATGCTGTTGTGATTTTGCTTCAAAATTATTTATCATATGTTATTTATTATAGAGGGTCGCACCATCATCTTATTTGCCAATCGTCAAGACATCCGCAAAATTGACATTGAGTTATCAGAATCATATACATCTGTAGTTAGCAATCTCCGCAGCTCTGTTGCCCTGGATTATGATTATCGTACAGGAACAGTCCTATGGTCTGATGTGGTTGAAGAAGCAATAAAAAGGTTTGTATTACATCTATTTCAGAGTTGGCCAAAAAGAATGATTTCTAGACTCTTAGGTGCTCTTTTAATCTGAAAATGAAACAAAAGTAAAAATTTTAACTTGGCAGCTTTGTACATCGAAGGCTCTTGACTCTTCATAATATGGCCTGCTAATGCTTGACCTTATTCAGTGCCAGATCTTTGATTTATCTGAGCCGGGCAAATCTTGAAACTGCTGCCCTTACTCAGCTTCTTTTATGCATTTTTATTTAGTTTCAAATAAAAAACACAGAAGTAAAGTGGAAAACACAGAAATAAGGTGTCTCCTGGGGCAGCTCTCCCCTTGATCTGGCACTGACCTCATTGATTGAGTTCTTAGTATGTATGTGTGCAATAATTTCTTTTCTTTCTTTTTCTTTTAATAATACGCCAAAACTGATGTTAAAAAATATTGTAATCTCATCTGCCCTCTTTCACTGACAAACAAAACATTTCTAAGGTTAATTGTGACTCATTTTTAACTTATACAATTTATTATAATGATAGACTAGTTAGCTACCCCTGATCTATTTTATTATTTTGGAACTATGCTCATGTATGGAGAAATTAAATGTTGTGATACTTTACAGTGTGCCAATTGATGCTGGAGCTCCCATAACAACTATTGTATCCAACGAGTTAGTACCAGATGGCGTTGCTGTAGATTGGATCTATGGACATATATACTGGACAGACACAGGGAAGAATCAAATAGAGATGATTGATAAGACTGGGAAAATGCGGAAAACCATCATAAGTGGAGATTTAGAAGAACCACGTGCTATTGTTTTAGATCCTCTTGAGGGGTATGTATGACACAAACATTGGCATTGTGAATTTCAATGATTTAAAGAATAGATTTACTATTCTAGGAATTTTCTTTTAACTTTTCCAGTAACAGATCCCATTATCAAACTCTCATAAACAAATAATTTGCATTTCCCTTACATTTTTTATCTTTGCAATTTAGAACTCATTTGTTGTCTGTAAGAAGAGATGTCCAACTAGAGTTAAAAGTTTTTCCAGAAGATTTCTGAACTTTGAGCATTTCTTCCAATTGTATAAACTATGAAATCTGTTAGTTGACTACTTTCACCTCAATACACTAGTGCTCAACTTACGGAGGATATATGTGATATAGACGCAATTCTGTGCCCGACAAAGGCAGTTGACTTTAACAGGTTTTGCTACATGATGTAAGGAACTTGCATTCGATTGTACTTTCAAGATAGCAAAAAATCCCTACTTATCTTTCTCTACTTTATGCAAAATGCGATCTTGAGTTGTGTCTCAATCACCCACTGAATCTTTTCTTGGAATGTTGACTGGTAAGAATCTACCAGAAAATGAACTGTATACTATTCTGAAAGAATTTGAAAACTCAAACAATATTATGTATGGCTTTTACTTTTTTAAGAATTCATGATAGCATTTGAATAAAATTGAAAGGTAATTTAACAGTTCAGGTATTCATTGAAATTTACACCCTAGAAACTTTTCCCCCTTGTAATTGTTGCTAAATTACACATAGCATTTTATTCTGCTTTAGGTGGATGTATTGGACTGATTGGGGTGAGCCAGCAAAAATTGAGCGTGCTGGCATGGATGGCAGTCACCGAGCAACCATTGTCTCAACAGATATAAAATGGCCTAATGGTCTTGCTATTGGTATGCATAGTGAATTTTATTATTTTCAGGTTCTTCCTATTGTGATGTGCTTCCTATGCCATTGAATTTTTAATGTATCTGAGTAGTGTTGAGTAATTCTAGGAACAAGTTAACCATGAAGATTTTACATGAAATACACCGCCAGCTCAGTCATTCCAACCAAGGACTGCAGTTTCATGCTTATTAGCACTCATCAGCCTGGCATAGGGAGTGACTGAGCTGGAGGTGGAAAACCTCTTAAGGAAGCCAAGAGTGCCAACAAACTGGTAGCTAACATAGAATTAGCACTGACCAGATGAGTGACAACCCGAGTGTTGAACCGAACCATTGCTTATGCAGGGTGGCAACAGATCAGGGAGATCAGGGAAAAGTCAGGGAACTTTATTAATCAGGGAAAAATCAGGGAAATATCAGGGAATTTTGAAAAAAATAACAAAAAATCAGGAAAAATTGATTTTATGGAGAAAATTTTTTTTTTTGCTTTACAAAATTAAGTACACTAATTCTCTACGCATTTTCCGCCAATTATCTGTTCAAAAAAAAAAATAAATAAATAAATAAATGAGGTGGGATTATACACTGCCGCATATTTGTGCATTTTTTTTACCAAACGTCAAAGTATTGAATCTTACTTATTAACCACAGGATGAACTTCCTAAGATTACTTCTGTGTCTGTTAGGTTGTTTATTTCACCTAGCTTGAAATTTCTTTTCACGCTTTCAATGCTACGTAATATAAACAACCATACAGGCAAAGAGGAAGCTTCATTAATACCTTAACTCCTTTGCCTTTATTCCATTGTCTCAAAGTAATTAGTGTACTGTAATCACGATTTCAAGAAGAAATCTTTGGTTTTTGATTTAAGACCTTAAAAGTTTAAAAGTTATTACTTCTTCGCATTTTTAATTTAATTGCTAGAATTGAACTTTCAATAAAAAAAACTTTGTTTTTTGGTGTTATACTATTTGTTGTCACCGCAGATTATACAGGTTTTCTTTTCTTCAGACTTATGGGATTCTTTAATTTTATAACCAAGTTGTATTCTTCTTTTATATATTTTGAAATTAAATAATTGATTTTTTTTTCTTGCGTTTCAAATTTGTTTGTTACAAAAGCAATCTAAGATTTTTTTTCGTTACATACTGAAATCATTTGAAATAAAGTTAACTTGTGTACTTAAGTAAATATCTTTATTTTTTTATCGTTAAAATGCTGTATTCATTCATTAAAACCTATGTTCTTGTTTAAAGAAAAGCTCCCTATGAATGGATGTCAAATGGTTTCATCTGTTTTGCATAAATATGTCAATTAGTTATATAAGAACAACTACATTACTTCAGTTCTTTCACTATTACTTGTTATTCGTGCAACAATTATTATACTTTTTGAAACTTAGTTCAAAATAATTTCAATTACTTTTTAGTTCTATCATAAATACACATGTTTTAAAAAGTAATTTTAATAGTTTCTTAAAATTCTTATGCTAAGTGGTTTCTGGAAGTAAAGTTTTTCTTTTTTTTTTTAATTTTCTATAATCTTTCCATGTAGAAAATTTAATATACTGTTTTGTAGGTATTTTTTTCCCAAAAAATTGACTTGATATGTTTTTTAAAAACATTTTGTTAAAAAAGTAGCATCTTTTTAAAATATCTTTAGTTCAACAACTTTTCACAACTTAAAATGTTTAAAATACTGCATTTTATACAAACATACAATGGATTTCAAGCAGAGCAAAGAAAGAAAACATTATCATTGGTAACGTAAATCGGGGAAATTTGGTGAACCTAATCAGGGAAATCAAGGAAAAGTCAGGGAACTTTTTTTCACAGTTCCTGTCGCCACCCTGTTATGTCACTCTGGTCAGTGCTAAATCTGTATTAGCTACTTGTTTGTTGGCACTCTTGGCTTCCTTAAGAGGTTTTCCACCTCCAGCTCAGTCACTTCCTATGCCAGGCTGATGAGTGCTCATAAGCACAAAACTGCAGTCCTCGGCTGGAATAACTGAGCTGGCCGTGTATTTCATGTATTCCTGCCTTAGCCCTGGCCATAGGTTGGTAACTTACTAAAATTATGACAATTTTAATTTTCATTGCAAATCTGTTGTGGTTTGCAATGCTTTTTTTTTTCAATCAGACCACAGCTTTAGCAATTTCTTATAAGTGGGATCTTACTCTAATGAGGGATTTCCTCTAGTTGTTTTTAAAACTGTTAATAACAGCTCCAATGGAGTTGCATTGCGCTAGGTAGTTGATCATTCTTAGTAGGAGATTTTCCTTTAACTAGTTAAAAGTTTGAAATATTAAAGTGCTGTTGTAAAAATGTATGTGGTACAGCAAGCAGAGTAATGCTGGGCTTTGTGTTAACTACAGGGTTCATACGGGTCATGGAAATCCTGGAAAGTCATGGAAAAAAAATAACAGAATTTCAGACCTGGAAAAGTCATGGAAAATTGAAATTTTCATTGAAAGTCATGAAAATTTATTTCAAGTCATGGAAAAATGTCCTGGACTAAGAGAAAGGGACAGTATCTAAAGGAGCATTACAACTCTTAAGTGATTTAACAGTATAGCGCATAAAAGCTATTAAAAGTGGAAAATTGAACTATCCAAAAATCAAATCTGAATTTTGTAATCTAATTGCATCCACTTCTGTCGCAGCCGCTTGCCATTCTATATCTAAGATATAGAAGAAAGTATTGGATTCGTGCAAATTTTCGAATTTCGAATTTTGACGAATTTGAACGTTTTGAAGTGTGCTGAGTCCATTTCGACTGTTTTTGGAAAATGTCTGTGTGTGTGTGTGTGTATGTGTGTGTGTATGTGTGTCATGTCTGTGTGTGACCAGTTTTTTGTGGCCGCTCTATAGCAAAAACTACCGCATGAAATCGAACAAAATTTGATACACATATGTGCCCCTATTTGAACTTGTGCCCATTGGTTTTTGGCGCAAATCCCTCCAAGGGGGGTGGAGCAATGGGACGTTTTTTGAGTCACGCGTGATTGCTATTCCTCAGGAAGTAACTGGCGGAATCAAACAAAATTTGGTCCATATGTTGCCAGTAACAGGAACAGGTGCTGATTCAATTTTGGTGTCAATAACTCAAACGGGGGTTGAGCTATAGAACGTTTTTTGTCGTCAATTGTGACTGCTGTATCTCAAGAAATAATGAACGGAATGAAAGAAAAATTTATGGGCAAGTAGCCCTTAGTGGGTATAAAAGCTGATTTTATTTTGGTGTTAACAGCTAAAAAGGGGGTAGCGCAATCGCCCGTTCTTTTTTTCCATTGTGAGTGCCCTATATCAAGAAGTAATGCTACGTTCTGGTTGAAATTTGGAATATATGTGAATCCATATGTAAACAGGCTTTGGTTCAATTTTGGCGCTAATCGCGCCAAGAGGTGCTGATTTATTTTTATTATCATTATTTTTTAGCGAATAAAAATAGCTTTATTAATGCAACAATAAGAATGATAAATCGTAATAGATTGTCGTCTGCTTATTTCTCGTGATTTTAATTGTATGGAAATGATTGGAAATATTATCTCAATGATTTAAAATTTTTAACTGTTGCCATCTTATGTTTGTTAACAAATAAAATATTTGTAATTAATTCAAGCAAGGCTTTTAAAATAACTTTCAATTTTCACTCTTTGCTTTGCTTTTTTATCAATAATTCAAATATGGGGATGGTCGTCAAGTTTTTGCATGTGTAATTTTGTTTTTGTTGGGAATATTGCTTCCTCGTCAAGCATGGGGAGGGATCAGAAAAAAAAAAAGAAAAATATAGAAGAAAGTTTCGTGATGGCCACAACATACTAGTTTGCAATGTGATTTTACTGCCTGGACATCACTTATTTTGAATTTTCTGTTATTTTCAACACTTCTTATGTTTCATATTCTGTAGTAGCAAAATTTCACTTTCTTAGTTTTCCCACGCTCACTCAAAAAAAGTAATTCAATCGCATGCAAGTTCGATTCCATCACTCGTAAGGACTGTATTATTAAATTTATCAGAGTTTATCTTAATTTGTTGAATGTTTTAGAAAATAAAGATCTTAAGTCAGGCGATAGAATACATAAAAAGAGGAATTCTAATGCTCTAAAACAGTAGTGCCCAACATACTGCACACTAAACTAATCCATGCGTCCCACTGCTACGTTCAATGTCGGGAATTAAACTTGTTCTGGTATTTCTGAACCTATTAATTTCTATGCATTTGAAAATTTGCAAATTTGTAAACAAAACAAATATACTTTTGAATCAGAAGATTGATTCATTACTGAATGGTTTTTTTCAAAAAAGATCTGGTTTAGAAACATAAAGAATTAAACTATGTAGCTTTTTACTTTAAAGAACCAAAATACTGTCAAGTTACGTGGATGATTAAAGGCACTGTTGACACTAAAAGGTAACGTTTGAAGCAAATTTATTGAAACTTAGTGATGACTCATTCAACCTTTGTCCCATTCAATATCATTCTGCCTGTTTTAAAAAAAATATCTGACAAACTAAGCATCATCATATTCGCTTCACTGCATTTTTACTTTACTTAAATTTATATGATGAAGACAAATAAGAATAGTGTTTAGTTTTTTAAGTGTGCACTTATATTTTTTCCATTACGAGTAAGTGCTTCAATGAGGCTGAGGCATTCATATAGACATTTTGCTAATGCTCATTTCCAAATATTACCAAGTTTGAGATTAAATAGGGCTATTCTCTTCGTGTAACGAGGTCATGAAAAATTTCATTGAAGTCATGAAAAAGTCTTGGAAAAGTCAGGGAATTTTTTCATCCAAATAGAGTATGAACCCTGTAACTATTGTGCAAATTATTAATATTATTAATATAGTTAACTACCTTACATGTATATTCTTTTATGTGCCTCTTGTTCTCCTTAAAAAGATTACTAACTCTTAAATTAATCTTGTTTTTTCTGTTGAAAATGGTTTAACTTGGTTCCAACTAAAAATGACATTGCTGATAATAGTTATTTGGAAACATATAAAACTTTTTTGAAATAGCAATTAATTCCTTAATTTTTGATTGGTACATATTACTTTTAATCTCATGTCTTTGATTCAATGATTAATAATGCTATTGCACATTTGCCTGCTTTTAGATTTTGTTACCAAGAAGATCTATTGGGCTGATGCCAAAAATCATATTCTGAGCAGTGCTGACTACAATGGTGACAACCGAAGAGTAATTCTGTCAAATCCTGTAGTTCTGAAACATCCTTTCTCCATTGATGTTTTTGAAGTATGCATTAAGATTTTTCTCAAAGCAAAAACTTAACTTTAATTCTAACAGGGTTCGTACGCTCCTTACAAACTCCTTATAAACTCCTGCTTTTTAAGAAAAGAAAATAAGGGCCCTTAAAACTCCTGAATTTTGCTATTATCTCCTTAAAAACTCCTTATTTTTTTTATTCTACATGACCTTAAAAATGTTTTTCTATTTCCAATCCGATATGAGTGATTACGTTGTACCTAATTTTACCAAAATTCCGCTATTTATTCGTCTGCTAATACCGGAAATCCGATTTTTTCGTTAGACAAATTTCTTCCCCACATCTAAAATTTTTTTTCCAAATTTATGACGATTATGTAGATAGCTATTTGTAAAATAACATCTTGTAGATTTTTTAAAGTACCATTTTCAAGTTTTTTTTTTTTTTTTTTTTTGCTTCTATAAATTCTTTTATTTACCTCCCCCCCCCCTTGTATTTGAATTTGATTCCGAGGCTGCTGACGTCAAAGAAAATGCAGTAAATGCATATTTTACTATAAATTTATGTAGTATGTTTGTGCGTTCAATGTTTTGTATGAAAAAATAAATAAAATTTTTTAGAGTTGTACATATTTTTTCTGAGATAAGTTTTAAAAAATACATCTTTAAACAGGAAACTAGTCCTTAAAAAATAAAATGAACTCCTGCGAAACTCCTTAAAAACTCCTTACTTTTGATTTTCAAAGTTGAGTATGAACCCTGTCTAAATATCAGACTTCATTTTCTTTAGGATCGAGAGGCCTTTAATCACTAAAAGTCCCCCCCCCTTCTGGTCACTAAAATTTCTTTTTCCATCAAATTGCTACCTAACCCCTCTTTTTTATTGCATATAAGCAATCATAACATGTAAGTACTTTTTAAGATGAAGAGAATTCCAACAGTAGGATATAGTTTTATGTTATACAGTTAAATTGTAAATATGTTATTTCTAATGTACTTTCTGTATTTCAAATGTAGGACTGGATCTACTGGACAGATTGGGAGTCTGAAGCAATTCACAGAATGAATAAATTCACTGGTGGTGAAATAACTAATATTGCTACTGGAATTTTCTCACCTATGGACATTCACATTTATCATCCCTACAAACAACCTGCAGGTTTGTATTTTCACTTAACAATATTTGAACTGAATTATTTTTTTAAATTCATTATTGAAGCAGAGAATTCAATTTTTGTGTTTAAATATTTTGAAACTGATTTTAGTCATATTCACATCAAAGTTAACTGTATGATATGTAATTGGGCGTACCATGTTTCACAGTGGAATTTAATTCAATAAATGAGATATACTGGCCTGAAAACTTGATCAGTTGTGTGTTTTGAAATATCATCAACAGTATTTCAGTGAAATATTCACATGGGTGAAAATACTAACATATTAGTTCAAGTATATACTGACAGCCAGATTACAATGTACCAAACTGGGGGCAGATATCCTGTCATTGACGTTAAGATTGCGTTCATAATGGTATGTAAAACTGATTGAGCACAGTAGCGAGAGTCCACAAGTATATTATGGCTCATCTCGTAAAACCAAGGTAAAAGATTGGGTTATAAACTTTACCCAATGGTTATTTCCCCCAACTGATTTTCTCTAAAAAGAATGAAACTACATTGTCTGCAGGCTGTAACTGAGCTGTTGCTACATACATGGAGTTTTGCATTAAGCTTGGCTTGGGGCCATAATCACAGCTTATTATGCATCGATTGTTATTTTAGCTACATTTCCATATGAGGCAGTGAAAAGCAAAAGGATGCAAGTTGACATTTTGAAGTTTTGAGTAAAACACATTTAAAGATCAGAACCTAGGTAGGCTTTCAATGAATTTTTTTTTCTAAATCAAGCTGTATAATGGAACCTACTAGTACTATATCTTGCCCCAAGATAGAGGAGGGGTTCACCTACCATTTGTACTGGATATCTCCAAATTTTTAGTTTTGCCACTTGCATCCTTTTGCTTCTCACTGCCTCGCATATAAGATGTATTTTTAGTTTTTTAACAATAGGAGTTTTTCATATTTTATTGCATTGAATGCTTTTTAAAGATTTAGTAAACTTTAAAATTTGTTTCAATTTTTCTATAGGAAAGAATTATTGTGGTGAGATGAATGGTCACTGCTCACATCTATGCTTACCTACTCCACATATTAATGATAACTCTCCTCGTTATACATGTGCTTGTCCAAATGGCATGGAGCTTGCCCATGATCATACTACCTGCATCACCCAAGGTAAGTTCTTTGCTTCATGTTTAGAAAGGAGTTGCTGAATTTTGTATTTATGCTTCTATATGGTAGCTCTTAAAAACATCTATTTCACCAGTATTACACAGATATACAATCGAGTCCCGACTTACGCGAGGGATGCGATCCAAGACTCCTCGCGTAAGTTGAAATTTCAAGTTGTGGAAAAATATACGCATACAAATATTTTAAAGCATACCAAATACTTTTAGGCACTTATAAACACCTCTCAAACTGCTCTAAAGCATTCCTTAACCATTACAGTTTCTTCCATAAAGAACTGAACTTTAACTATATTTAAAAAAAAAAAATGTTATTCAACATGAAATACTTAAGATGCACAAAATAAATCACCACTGCATGCAGTAAAATTAAAATGATGCACAAAATAGTACTGTACAATAGATACAGTAGTAATATTTAAGAGTTAAAAAATGAGGATACTAGTGATGATTTATGCTCCAAGATCAGATCGTTATTCTTATCCAATACATTTTTAAATACGCTTTAACTTTTATTTAAAACATTTCAATTTGTGGCTACATCTCCTCTACCTGATCTTTTTATTAATCCACAATGCAAGAGTGCACGCAGCTTCCATTTTCATAATTTTTACTTTGCTAGACAGCTCTGCAAGCTTCAATATTGAAATTAAGTTCAAAACTTCTACAGACATCTTTTTGTTTTGACTTTTAATTGTACATATGGAAGATTCATTCATACTTATTGTCGCGCTACCTTCGACGTTTTGTAATTGTTCAAGTATATCGAGAATCTCAGCCTTTTTAAATTTTTTTATCAAAAACTTTCTTTTTCTTCACATTTTCAAACTTTAGATGAAGGTGACCCTAAAGTGCCATTAGAGATAATTTAACTATTTTATTTTTTATTTTTCAATCAACTTCTCTATAACGTAAAGAATTTTCTTTACAGTTATTTAAAAAGAGCTCAACAAACACAAAGCATATTTGAATAAAAGCATTTTTGTTTTGCTAAAGAAGTAACACTGGAGGGGGAGGCCAAAGCGGCAGAATACATTCAGCTCACTGGTATCAAATTAAAGGGAACATAATATCTCAATTTGTCCATTTATTCTTATTAAATGGAATTGATCATTAACAATTTTTTTTAAAAATGTGTAGACGTACATAGAAGAGTCATTTCGATCCAAGAAGCTATCTGCAAAATAATTTCTTTTTCAACTTATGTAAAATGAAAGAAATCACATGGTGGTTTACTTAAAACCAAAATATTAATGGAAATTGCATGTCTTATCAAAATACTATCTCAACTGTATAATGGTTTTAAAAACCAACCAGCAACGGCTTTGAAATTCACAAAGAAATAGTTGATGTTTCCCATGTTAAGCATTCTCCGTTGTAGATCAAAATGATGAAAAACATCGCTTTTGTGGAAAGAACAGAATTTGAACTCTGAAGTAGATTAATGAATGCAATTTTTTTTTTAACCTATCCATTACTTTATTTTAGATCAGGTGGAATATAAGGTGTCCAGTATAAAAATTAGCTCACCACATCAATTTTCGGAAGTTTTTTTTTTCTTTTGTAATCATGCACTTCTTTGTAGATACATGAAATTATGCTACGAAGCATCTAGCTCAATGAGGTTGAAAATAGTTGCCAGAAACAGATTTTAAGAACAGCTTAGGTTGATTTGACAACAGCTCAATCAGGGAATGCTTTTTTTTTTCTCTCCTTTAAAAAATGCTTTGAGCTGGTTTTGATACTAAATGCCTCAATATCCAATAAACTAGAAAATGGCCCGTCAAGGTATGACAGATGAAAATCGCTTCTACATTGCTATTGCCTGTGTGGTGATATTTTGATTGTTGAAATTGTAACCCTAACTCCAGTGGATTAACCCTAAACCCCAGTGGATAGTGTTCATTGTTGACTATTTTTTCGTTCCTTCATTCCCCTGAAATGACAGTCTTATTAGTAAAAGAGTTAAGTTACCGGATCGAGTTCTGCCTTGTCAGGATAAAGCCTTTCCCTGCATGTTAAACATTACCAAAAAATATTATCAAATTATCATGGCACGAGTTTCATTGTTGAAACACGTACATTACTCGATCATCGGCTATTATATATATGAGGATGTAGCCAGATCTGATTGAAATACTTCTTGAATGTCATTTTTATGGACATGATATGTTATACTAGAAATAGATGCTGTTAAATATTGATATAGGTTATTATATTATTCGGGGATTATGGTGTATTGTGTATTAAAAAAGTGAAATGGAACTGAAACACATGGAAGAAAAGGGTTGTAAGTGTCAAAATTAAAAATTTGAAGATAACTAGTACAACTGGCAGATGAAATCCTCCTCTGTTTTGGAGCAAGAGATGGTATTAATAGCCCTGATACAGTCTGACCACCAATGAGATGGAAAGGTAAACATTGGGTTTAGAGGCAGAAATGGATGCATCTGTTGAGGTTTCAGAGATGCCAGCTTTTGCACATTGTATGTTAGCCTCTAAATTAAGCAGAGTCATATTGAAATCAACGGAGCATGCGCATCAAATTTTCACTTTGCTCCCTCATTCAGATAGACTTGTCTGAATTGGACTTTTGCCAATTCCATATAATCCATGAATAGACTGTAGGTGCTCCTATTGAAAAAAAAAACAAACAAACCTCTGTATGAAAGCCTATCTACAGTTTGAACTTTGCATGCGCTTTTTTTCAAAATTTTAACAAGTCCACTTACATATTTTTGCTTCTCACTACCTCAGTTTTCAAATAAAATGTTAACCCTATTTTACAAACTATTCACAAGTTGGGTGTCATAATTTAAGTATTCATGCATCAAAATAAACGAGTGTTTTTAAAAATGTGGATTCGTCTAATGTTAAGATAGTCTTTTACATTGAAGTAGGTAAAAGTGTTTTTCTTTTTCTTTTTTTTTAAAGAAAAACTCAAAAAGGGAAAAAATTGGTTGTTTGCTTCTTTTGACTTGATACTGAATAATTTTTAGCAAAGTAGCACTGAGTCAACATAAACAGTTTGAAATCTGATTCAGAAATTTGCATCAGGTGCAGATAACTAATCAATATGTTACTGATAACTAAGTTATTGAAAACTAATCAGTATGTTTATATGCAGATCATTTTCCTAGTTGTGTGGAGAAGTTTTTCTTCATAAATATCTTTCTATTTAGAACATTTGAACACTTCTGTCACTGAGAATTATGCTCTGTCTACTACCTCTGTTTCACAAGGCGGGAATGTTAATGTTGCCATCACTGTGAGTTATCCTCTTTCTTCCACCTCTACGGTTTCGCAAGACAGTGATGTTCATGTTGCCACCAGCAGTACAACAGAATCATACAATTTCATTAATGGCTCAAATTCTTCAAGATTCGATTTTGGCAATATTCAGCCCTCAGAAAGCTCCATCATAGGTATAAACATTTTCTAGTCTCATTTGATTCTTTCAACGTCGATTTTTTTTTTTTGTTCTTCTGATGTCTGTAGCATGAATCCAATTGAAATTCTGGTCAGATTTTTTTGTAGAGCTTGCTGAACTCATTTCAGTCAAGTTGTCTACAAATTAATTCCCAGAGCTGTTGTGCTAAATGTAGTCTTTTATTTTTATATGTGAATTTAAGCAGTCATTGCTTGTTTTCGTTCTAGATTTACATTTGGAATGTTCTCGGATGTGCATGTTTTACATTGATTTGAATGCTCTATATTGTTTGAAATATAAAAAATGGCTTTTAACTTTTACTTATTTGCTGTGATTTATGCCTATAAGTAATTGCTAGAAAATTTTCAGTATTTATGTGGAATGCAATTTTTTCCTTCATTTTTGTTTTCAAGATAGTTGTTGCATGCTTTATTTTCTTGATTTATATTTCTCTACTTTTAAAATATTCAGAATTTTCCATAATCTTATGTATAACAGTTTAAAAGTTGTTTTTCATTTGAGGAAATAATGCTTTTAAATTTTTGTACTAAATGTGTTGCAATTTTTCAGCAGTTTGCATGTTTTAATTTGTAAAAAAAATGGTGTAAAAATGGTAGTTTTATCTTCAGCTTCCATAAAAATATTAATGTTGTTGCCTGACTGGTGGTTACTTCCATCTATACGTGATTTCTTCCGAGTCGGTAGCGTTCTGGTACTGGAACACCGCGTTTCCGAAGCAGCATTCCAAGAGCAAACCGTAAGCTTACTACAAACGCACCAGAATTTCCGACGGAGTATTTTTGAGACATCTGGGGGCAAGGTTGCCCGATTTTTTCGGTACCGGACAAGATTCAACCAATCGCAGAGCGTCTTCAATTTTTACGTCTTGTTTACTAACGCCGTTTTAGTTTTCGCCTTGTCATCTGTACTTTGCTGGAAGAAAGTGTTCCAGCAACATAGTATTAAAAGATTGAAATTAGTCACATAGCAACGAAGCGCCAAAAAATAAGTTCTTTTAATATTTCTTACGAGTATACTTTGATAACCAAGGCTAAATCATACATATATTTAGTGTTTGCCAAACAGCTGTACTCAAATGTTAGTGGTGAATTTCATACGATATTATAGTTTTAAATTTGTTGTTCATTTAATTTGTCTGAAATTTGAAAAAAAAAAAAAGAAAAAAAAACTACTTCCGTATTTAATACAATGCATTTTAATGAATATGGAGCACAAAATCTGTCAGTGGAGCGAATATTTATTTTTTGTTGTGATAATGTATTGCTTATTGATTAACTAAACAACTTCTTACTTATATTTTGATTTTTGTACTATTTTGATAACTTGGACTTATAGCTATAATATACGATGAAAAATATTGAAAACGAAACTGGGGGTCAGTAAATTATTTCGTGTACAACGACGCAAACAAAAAAAGAAATAGCCGTATTTTGAAATTCTGACTCATCGTAATCGATGCACTATTTAATATTATTACTTGCACTAGTGTTAACTTCTAACATTGAAGATTTGATAAAGAGATATTACGATTTTATTGATTTTATTCCGTGATGTATTTAATTTTTTTCCCAACTTCATACTGTCGACAAATGTTTCAATAACGATCCATTTTGATTTATTTTCAATGAAATGCTATCTGACTGGTGAAAAAGGGCTAACAAAAAAAAAAAAAAAAAAAACCCGCCGGAAATCATATCGACAGAACAGAGAACACTCCAATCATTCTATTTGTTTTGTCATTTTACTAGCTTTAAAATATTGGAACACTAAGGAACAATATTTACATTCTACTCCTTTATTTTCCTGCTAAAAAACTCCAACAGGGACTCTTTTATCTCTTTTATTGTTATTATTATTATTATTTCTATCTATCTACAAAAACAAATTAACAAAAAGATACAAAGCTCCACTGACTCAGTAGACAATGTGTCTGCTGCTCAGTTATTTTGCATTTGGGATGCTGCCAAATGTATTAGCATAAATCATAACTAAAGCTTTTTACTCATAAAATTGCCCTTTCATATGTACCTACAAAAAAATAAAACTGCATACATTCATACCATTCAGCCATGGGTGCAATTTTAGTGGGAAATAAATTTAAAAATTGAAATATAAAATCGGGTTTTAAGCAGAGGTGCCCATACCTTTAAGAGCAAATGCACCCCCCCCCCCCAAAAAAAAAAAAAGATGACCATTTCAAATCTGCAGCCCCTCCTAAAAAGAAGAAAATAACAACTTCCTAAAAATTTCGATTCTGCAGTCTGCGCCATGACCCCCCCCCCCTGGTGGCACCCCTGTTTCAAATTATTTTAGGAAATATATCACACAAAACCCAGGATTTCACGCTGTAGTTTCAAATGAAAATTATTCTGTAAACATTTTGAGTTTCTTTTATTCTTTTATTTATTTATTTATTTATTTTTCAAAATTTCTGGTTTTAAGACCTGGTCTTGATAATGTCAAGTTTTTAGCTTTCAGATTTTACAAAAACTAAAACGTAGAATAAGAAAATAATAGACAACTAAAATGTTTACTTTTGCACATTAAGTTACAACATATAATAACAACGTTACAATTGAGCAAGTAACAATCAGTCTTTTCATTAAAACCAAAAATGTTTGCAAGAAGTGGTTTCTCGTAATCTGGAAACACATGCCTGCAATTTTTATTTATACAATTTTAATACAGTAAAGTCCTGAAAACTCGGCTTAATATGGACCAAAAAGTGACCAAGTTTAGGAAAACGCTGGGTTATCAAGAATGCACATGCAACAGGTTCTTTGGCAGGGAATTTTCTGTCCTATGGTGGCAGAGTTTTCTGGATTCAGCCTGGTTATTGAGTGCCAAGTTTTTGGAGCTCTCCTTTATTGCCAATAATGTTAGTAAGAAATATGTGCATATTGTTCTTGATTTCACACAGATAAAACTGATTTAATATATTTTAGTTAGAAAGTGGAAGCATAAATGTTTAACTTTTATACGAGTTTTTTTTAAAATAAATTCGTTAATGCTTTACAAAAGTCAAAATACTTTTCAAGTTGTTTTCCGCCATTTATAATTTTTTTTTTAAATTATTTTCCTTAACTTTTTCTTTCTTTTTTTCCTATCTTTTTTT